>NW_016816204.1:1278333-1297412 GCF_001698545.2 Rhinopithecus bieti
ACAGGTTATTAAAAAATCACTTTTCAACATTTTTTCAAAAAAGTTTTAAAAGTCTTTTCTTAGACTTTGACATTTTTTAAAACTATTCTATTTACACATTTATGCCAAGAAGGAAGTGTCCATATTTATAGATTTATGTAAATATATATAGATATAGAGACCTGAATAACAAGAATATCCTTAAGCACTATTATATGGTTTGAATATTTGTCCCCTCCAATATTCATGTTGAAGTTCAGTTCCTAATTTGGCAGTGTTGAGAGGTGGAGCCTTTAAGGGGTAATTGGATCTTGGGGGTTCTGTCCTCGTGAATGGTTTAATCCATGTAAGGATTATTGGATTATCGTGGAAGGGGAACTGGTAGCTTTATAAAAAAAAAAAAAGAGAAACCTGAGTTGGCATATTAGCATGAACAGCCCCCTTGCCATGTGAGTCCCTGCACTGCCTTGGGACCCTGCAGCGAGTCCCACCAGCAAGAAAGTCCTCCCAGATCCTGCCCCTTGACCTTGGACTTCTCAGCCTTCAGAGCTGTAAGAAATAACTTCCTTTTACTTATAAATTGCCCAGTTTCAGGTATTCTGTTATAAGCAACAGAAAACAGACTAATACACTCCAAGAAAGGTATAACTTTCTGAACAAAATTACATAATAAAATTTTAATATACACAGAGACTATGGACCATCTTACAGAATTTGCTATGCTTTACTAAATACCAATAAGCAGGAAGAAGTATTTTAATCCCTTAATACAACTGGTAGGATATAATACTTGCATATTAGGGCACACTGAAATACTTACATAATGGAATACTCACATAGTAGAATCTCTTTCTTGAGACAAGGTTGTTTCATATGAAGCGGAAACAGCAGAAGGGGATCTAGGATACAATCTATAACCTTCACTTGGAGTGATTATCTGCCTACCTAGAATCCTTCAAAATGAAGAAACACACACACAACTAAGCACTTTCACTGGCATACATACAAAATCTAGATATATTTTGAACACATTTGATGGCTCTACATAAAAAGTCCAGTATACAGTCTGATACTGATTAAGAATGAGAAGATGTGAATCCAGAGCCTTACTACAGGTATATCTCTTCCATAGAATGGAGATGGAAAAGATAAACCTATAGCCCGGTGTTAAAAAAAAAAAAAATCCAAGAAATCTAAGCAAACATCTCTAATCTGCCCTTCATGCTCTATAATAGTCCTCATTAAATCAGCCAAAATGGGATGAAGGCCCAGTCAAATTAGTGAAAACTATGAATTACATTCTTAAGAACATGAAGTTTTATAAATTTTGAGTATGTGCAATAAGTGGTACTATTGCAGTTTCTGAAGGAAGCTCTTGAACAGCTTATGTCTGGTTTCAAGTATACGTAAGAATTTAATTGTATACAACAGTGTACATTTTCTGACCATCCTGTTCAAAAGAAGGGCTTTTTGGTACCCAGATACCAGACCTCAGCTGCTCTTGTAGAAATAGTTTTACTTCATTAGGATCACACATATTGTTAGTTATGGAAACTCTAAGAAACTTCTACCAACTTAAGTTTTCTCTTAGCTGAGGCTTTATACCACATGGCCTTATTTACATTCATTAAAGTCATGCTCAGAAAGATTTTAGAATACAAGCTTTTTTTTAAAAAAAATCTACTTTTTAAATTTTAGTATTATCCATGAATACAAGTCCACTGGAGGGCTTCAGTACCTGAGGTGAGGAAAGCTGGCTGTCCACTGTTGGCACTCTTCTTGTAGACTCTTGGTATGCACACTCAACTTCTGCTCATACAAGAGTTCATCAATGGCTGTGAACATTGCCTGGACTTTTTCAGTGGCATTTTGATCGAGTTCCTAAAAGAAAATATTCCCCCCAAATATTTAGGTGAGCTTCACTCTCTGTTAAAAATTGTAAAGACTGAAAGCATTTAAATGTTTTGTTTAAATGTTAAACAAAATTAAATTAAACAAAACATTGTTTTGTTTAAATGTTTAGTCTACTTGAAATACTGCTGAGTTTCCATGAAAGAAAAATTAAATTAGTGAGTTTTCAGATCTTGGAATTTTCAGATATCGTCTCCATTCATATTTAAAGAAAATTTAGATAAATGTCTGTTTTTTAGGCTGGTCCAAGTACAGTGGCGTTTACAGCTAATTGATCACAACCACTTACGGATTTCTTTGTTTCCTCTCCACTCCTACTGCTTCACTTGACTAGCCTTAAAAAAAAAAAAAAAGACCAGGCATGGTAGCTCAGGCCTGTAATCCCAGCACTCGGGGAGACCGAGATGGGTAGATTACTTGAGGCCAGGAGTTTAAGACCAGCTTGGCCAACATAGCGAAACCCCGTCTCTACTAAAAACACAAAAATTAGCCGGGCGTGGTGGTACACACCAGTAATCCCAGCTACTTGGGAGGCTAAGGCACACGAATCACTTGACCTGGGAGGTACAGGCTGTAGCAAGACAAGATTGTGCCACTGCACTCTAGCCTGGGTGATAGAGTGAGACTGTGTCTCAAAAAAAAAATTCTCTATATATTTTTATTTATTTATTTATTTTTGAGATGGAATCTTGCTCTGTCACTCAGGCTGGAGTGCAGTGGAGCGATCTCTGCTCACTGCAAGCTCTGCTTCCCAGGTTTACGCCATTCTCCTGCCTCAGCCTCCTGAGTAGCTGGGACTACAGGCACCCGCCACCATACCCGGCTAATTTTTTTTTTTTTTCATTTTTAGTAGAGACAGGATTTCACCATGTTAGCCAGATGGTCTCGATCTCCTGACCTCATGATCCGCCCGCCTCGGCCTCCCAAAGTGCTGGGATTATAGGCATGAGCCACCGCACCTGGCCTGGTTCCACCATTTTTAAGAAAAGGTAGACAGAAAATCCTGTGTATATTACTTTGTATACTGCATCTTTCACTTGGCAATTGACATGTTATGTCCTTGCCCTCTGTAGTCCACCCTTTAAGAATATTCAGGCCCTGGATTAAGAAAATGTGGCACATATACACCATGGAATACTATGCAGTCATAAAAAAGGATGAGTTCATGTCCTTTGTAGGGACATGGATGCAGCTGGAAAGCATCATTCTCAGCAAACTATCGCCAAGAACAGAAAACCAAATACCGCATGTTCTCACTCATAGGTGGGAATTGAACAATGAGATCACTTGGACACAGGAAGGGGAACATCACACACCGGGTCCTGTTTTGGGTGGGGGGAAGGGATAGCATTAGGAGATATACCTAATGTAAATGACGAGTTAATGGGTGCAGCACACCAACATGGCACATGTATACATATGTAACAAACCTGCACGTTGTGCACATGTACCCTAGAACTTAAAGTATAAATTAAAAAAAAAAAAAGAAAAGAATAGTCAGGCCAGGCACAGTGGTTCACACCTGTAATCCCAGCACTTTGGGAGGCCAAGGTGGGTGGATCTCCTGAGGTCAGGAGTTCCAGACCAGCCTGGCCTACATGGTGAAATCCTGTCTCTACTAAAATACAAAAATTACAAAAATACAAAAAATACAAATAATTAGCTGGGCGTGATGGCAGGTGCCTGTAATCCTAGCTACTCGGGAGGCTGAGGCAGGAGAATCACCTGAACCTGGGAGGCGGAGGTTGCAGTGAGCCCAGATCGCACCATGGCACTCCAGCCTGGGCAACAAGAACAAAATTCCGTCTCAAAAAAAAAGCCGGGGGTGGGGGATGGCTCACGCCTGTAATCCCAGCAATTTGGGAGGCCGAGGCAGGCAGATCCTGAGGTCGGGAGTGCGAGACCAGCCTGACCAACATGGAGAAACCCTGCCTCTACTAAAAATACAAAATTAGCTGGGCATGATGGCGCATGCCAGTAATCCCAGCTACTTGGGAGGCTGAGGCAGGAGAATCTCTTGAACCCGGGAGA
This sequence comes from Rhinopithecus bieti, assembly GCF_001698545.2. Taxonomy (NCBI): domain Eukaryota; kingdom Metazoa; phylum Chordata; class Mammalia; order Primates; family Cercopithecidae; genus Rhinopithecus; species Rhinopithecus bieti. Next base: position 1,282,255 of record NW_016816204.1, read on the forward strand.
CGGAGGTTGCGGTGAGCCAAGATCGTGTCATTGCACTCCAGCCTGGGCGACAAGAGCGAAACTCCGTCTCAAAACAAACAAACAAACAAAAAAACCCAGAATAGTCAGAGGGCTGGGCATGGAGGTTCACACCTGTAATCTCAGCAACTCAGGAGGCTGAGTGGGGACGATCACTTGAGGCCAGAAGTTTGAGACCAGCCTGGGCAACATCACAAGACAGCCATCTCTAACAAAAATAAAAAATTAGCCAGGCATGGTGGTCTGTGCCTATAGTCCCAGCAACTCAGGAGGCTGAGGTGGGAGGATTACTTGAGCCCTGGAGTTTGAGGCTGCAGTAAGCCATGATTGTGCCACTGCATTCCAGCCTGGGTAACCAAGTGAGACCTCATCTCTAAAAAAAAAAAAAAAAAAAAAAAAGCAGGAAGGGGATGGTTACAAAATGCAAATCTGATCATTTTTTCAGATTCCTTGCTTACCCTCTACTACATCTAAATTTACACATCCTTTTACATTCCAGTGTTCCAGTGGGAGAAAAATCATATCTTCTTTTAAAAGTATAAGATGAAAATAATGTATTTTCACCCTAAACATGAAAGTCAACCCCTACCCAATAAAAATTATATCTATCTATCTGGGAGTTTTTTTTTTAATTTGTCCAAAACTGGGGATGGTGGCCTACACCTGTAGTCCCAGTGAATCAATCAGGAAGCAGAGTTAGGAGGATTGCTTGAGCCCAAGAGTTTGAGGTTGTACTGGGCCACGGTGGCACTTGTGGCTAGCCATTGTGTTCCAATCTGGATCATATAGCAAGACCCCTCTCTAAAAAAATTGTCTTTCACCTGATAGGCTTTTCAAACATATCTTTCTTCAGGTCTTAAAAAAAAAAAAAGGCCAGGCGCGGTGGCTCAAGCCTGTAATCCCAGCACTTTGGGAGGCCGAGACGGGTGGATCACGAGGTCAGGAGATCGAGACCATCCTGGTCTACACGGTGAAACCCCGTCTCTACTAAAAAATACAAAAAACTAGCCGGGCGAGATGGCGGGCGCCTGTAGTCCCAGCTACTCTGGAGGCTGAGGCAGGAGAATGGCGTAAACCCGGGAGGCGGAGCTTGCAGTGAGCCGAGATCGCGCCACTGCACTCCAGCCTGGGCGACAGAGCGAGACTCCATCTCAAAAAAACAAAACAAAACAAAACAAAACAAAACAAAAAAAACAGTGACTACTTCTTTGAATACTGCCTCTTTCTTATTCTCTAAAATTTCTGTCAGAAATATATTGTAGTTTCTTAATCCATCCTCCATGTCTCCTAACTACTCTTCAAATTCTGTCTTTAGTTCCCCGGTTCCAGGTGATTTTCTTAGTTCTAGCATTCAGTTCGCTACTATCTGCTTCACTGGGTCCAGCTTACTTTATATATTGAGATATTTCAAATGCTATTCACTCTGAAGATGTTTAACTGGTTCTTCATATTTGCCTGTTAATATCTTTACCTGCTCTGTTTAAAAACCTCTAATAATTTAAATAGATGTTGTCTTGTCCTTTAACTCTTTGAGGACTTTAAAATTTTAATCAACTTTACTGAGGAATAATTTACATTCAGCAAAACGCACATTTAAGGGTACAGCACAATGAGATTTGACAAAATATTCACCTAGTAACTACCATTCCTTTCCAGATATAAAACATTTCTCCTCACATTCCTTTGCAGCTGAAGTTTTCCAAAATGTTGAGTTATTTTTATCACTGTAAGTTAGTTTTGTCTGGTCTAGAACTTCATATAATTGGGATTGTGCAGGATGCACTTTTTTGTGTTTGTCTTCCTTCAGGAGAATCTTTTTGAGGTTCATTCATGTTATTGCTGTATTAATTATTCATTACATTCTATTGCTGAAAAGTATTTTGTTTTAAGACTATGCTGCAATTTGTTTATTCATTCCCCTGTTAAAGGACATTTATGTTATTTTCAGTATTTGTTTATATTGTTTGTTATGAATAAAGCTGATATAAACATTCATGTACAAGTCTTTTTCTAGACATGTTTTCATTTTTCTTGGATAATACCTAGCAGTGAAATTGCTGTCACATAATAAATGTATGTTTAAAGAAATTACTAAACTATTTTATAGGATAGATATACAATTTAGCACTCCTATCAGAAATGTGTGAGCATTAAACCCGCTCCACATCCTTTCCAGTACTAGGTATTGTCAGTCTTTTTAATTTTAGCAATTTTTGTGAATGTGGAGTGGTCTATCTTCCCAGTTTTCTATTTGCATTTTGTCTATAATTCATCATATGGAGCATCTTTCTACATGCTACTTGGCCATTTATGTATTTTTCTTTCATGGAATGTCTTTTCAAGTCTTTTGCCCATTATTTCAGCTTTTATTTTTCCTTTTATTTATCTATTTATTTATTATTTACTTTTTAGAGATGGGGGTCTCACTTTGTTGCTTAGGCTGGTCTCAAATGCTTGGGCTCAAATGATCTGCTGGTCTCAGCCTCTCAAAGTGTTGGGGTTACAGGCATGAGCCACTGTGCCTAGCCTTTTTTTTTTTTTTTCTTTTTAATATGCAGTTTTAAGAGCTCTTTATATACTTTGGATACCAGTCAGATATTGGAAATATTCTCTCCCAATCTGTGATCTGTCCTTTCATTTCTTTCTTTCTTTTTTTTTTTCCTCTGAGACGGAGTCTCTCTCTGTCACCCAGGCTGGAGTGCAGTGGTGTGATCTCGGCTCACTGCAACCTCCACCTCCCAGGTTCAAGCAATTCTCTGCCTCAGCCTCCAGAGTAGCTGGGATTATAGGTGCCCGCCACCACGCCTGGCTAATTTTAGTATTTTAGTAAAGACGGGGCTTCACCATCTTGGCCAGCCTGGTGTCCTTTCCATTTCTTAATGAGGTATGTGAAAGCAAAAAACATGTAAATTTTGAAGGAGTTAAATTTATCCATTTTCATAGCTTATGCTTTTGGTGTGTCCTATTTATGAACTTGTTGCCTAATCCAAGGTCTTGATTTGTTTATACATTTTCTTCTAAACAATTTATAGTTTTTGCTCTTATATTTAAGTTTATAATTCATTTTGAGTAAAATTTTTACATGATGTGAATTCATCTTTTGCACATGGATATCCAATTGTCCCAGCAACATTTGTTAGGAAAAAAAAAATCCTTTCTCTATTGAATTGCCTTTGTACCTTTGTCAAAAATCAATGGATCCTAAATGTAAGAGTTTATTTCTGAACTCTCAATTCTGTTCTATTGACTATATGACCATATTTTTGTCAGTACCACACTGATGTTGTTGCTGTTGTTGTTTTGAGACGGAGTCTTGCTCTATTGCCTAGGCTGGAGGGCAGTGGCACAATCCTGGCTCACTGCAACCTCTGCCTCCTGGGTTCAAGTGATTCTCCTGCCTCAGCCTCCAGAGTAGCTGGGACTACAGGCCTGCACCACCGTGCCCAGCTAATTTTTGTGTTTTTAATAGAGTCAGGGTTTCACCATGTTGGCTAGGCTGGTCTCGAACTCCTGACCTCAGGTGATCCACCCGCCTTGGCTTCCCAAAGTGCTGGGATTACAGGCGTGAGCTACCACGCCCTGCCCACACTCTTTTGACTAATGTTTTGATACTACGTTTTGAGATGTGGTAGTATATGTCCTCTAATTTTCTATTTCTGTTTCAATTTTTTTTTTTTTTTTTTACTAATCTGGATCCTTTACAATTTCATATACATTTTAGGATTAGCTTATCAATTTCTATAACAATGTCTCCTAGGATTTTGATAGAGAGTGCACTGATATATAGATTAATTTGGGGAGAAATGCCATATTATTATTTTGTCTTCCAAGTCTCTTCATTTATTTAGATTTTCTTTAATTTCTCTCAGCAATGTTTTGAAATTTCCAATGTACAAGTCTTGTGTTGCTTTTATTAAATTAATTGCTAAGAACTGTTTTTATTCTATTGTGATTTTAAAATTTTCATTTTTGGATTGTTCACTGCCAATGTGTAGAAATACAAATTTTAAATTTAGATATAATTCACACACCATGAAATTCACCCTTTTAAATTGTCAAATTCAGTGTTTTTAGTATATTCACAGTTGTGCAACTATCACCAATATCTTAATTCTAGAATATTTTATCACCCTCAAAAGAAACTGTTTCCATTAGCAGTCATTCCCCATTCCTCTCTCTGCCCAGTCCCTGGCACCAATAATCTACTTTCTGTCTCTATGGAATTGCTCTTCTGGGCAATTCATATAAATGGAATCAAACAAGATGTGATGTGTCATGTCTGGCTTCTTTCACTTAGCATGTTTTGAAGGTTCATCCAAGTTGTAACATATATCAGAACTTCTTTCATTTTTCTGGCTGAAAAATACCGCATTGTATGAAAACCATATTTTTGTAAATTGCTCTTGCATACTGTGACCTAACTGAACTCATTTATTAGTTCTACTAGATTTGGGGGGTGGTAATGGAGGGAATGTAAATTTTCTGGATTTTTTTTATATCATGACATCTGTGAATAAAGACATTTTTATTTCCTCCTCTTCAATTTGAATGCCTCTTTGTCTTGCACTGGCTAGAACCTCCAATACAATGCTGAATAGAAGTGGCAAGAGTGGACATCCTTACCTTGTTCTAAATCTTACGGGGAAAGTTCAGTCTTTTCCTGTTACATATAATAACGTTAGTTCTAAGTTTTTTGTAGATGCCCAGCCTTTCAGGTTGATTAAATTCTCTTTTATTTCTTGTATGTTGAGTGTTTTTTTTAATTATGAATGGGTGTTAGATTTTGTCAAATTTTTTTTATGTTACTATTAAGATGATGATGTCATTTTTGTCCTTTATTCTATTAATATAATGTATTAAATTAGTTGTTTTTTTTTTCCAACATCTGTCTACCCAGATGAAGAGTTGTTTTTCTAATGTTGAACCAGTTGTGCATTCCTGGGATAAATCCTATTTACCCACTTGGTCAGGGTAAATAACCCTTTTATGTGATTGGATTTGGTTTGCTAATAAAGTTTTTGTGTCTAATTTCAAGAGGCATCTGGTTTGTAATTTTCTTGTGATGACGGACTTTGGTATCAAGGTCATACTGGCTTCATAGAATGAATTAGGTAGGAACTGTTCTTTCTTTCCTGAAAGAGTTTGTGAGGGATTGGTATTATTTCTTCTTAAATATTTAAGTGTATATAGAAATAAATTGATTTTTACATATTGACTTTGGACCTTGTGGCCTTGTTAAATTCATATATCAGTTCTAATTTTTTTTCTTTTTTTCTTTCTATTCCTTAGAATCTCTTATATAAAGAATTCTTTTCTTGTCTTTGTCTGGTTTTGGTATCAGGGTAATACTGGTCTCATAGAATGAATTGGAAAATGTTCCTTGATTTTCTGCGTCTGTGAAATATTGTTATTATTTCTTTAAATATTTGATAGCGTTTACTAGAATTTAAATATTTGATAGAATTTACTAGCCCATCTGTGCCTGGATTTCTTTGTGGGAAGATTTTTTGTTTGTTTGTTTGTTGAGACAGACTCACTCTGTTGCCCAGTGTAGTGCAGTGGTGTGACCATGGCTCACTGCAGCCTTGACCTCCCAGGCTCAAGCGATTCTCCCACCTCAGCCTTGCAAGTAGCCGGGACTAAAGGCACGTGCCACCATACCTGGCTAATTTTTTTAGTTTTTGTAGAGATGGGGGTCTTACTATATTGCTCAGGCTGGTCTTGAACTCCTGGATTCAAGTGATCCTCCCTCCTTGCCTCCCAAAGTGCTGAGATTACAGGCATGAGCCACTGTGATCAGTCGAAAGATTTTTAATTATTAATTTAGTTTATTTAAATAGAAATTACATAGATAGAAATAACCCAATTATATTGGTATGGCTCTATCTAAATTTTTAATTTCTGTTTAAGTCAATTTGTTAATTTATGTCTTTCCTGGGATTTGTCCGTTACATCTAAGTTATCTAATTTGTTAGCATTAAGTTGTTTACTGAATTCTCTTAGTACTTTCTGTAGGGTTGAGTTATGCCCTCTCTTTCATTCCTGATCATGTCAATCTCTCTTCTTTCTTGATCAAACCAACTAAAGATTTGTCAATTTACTGACTTCTTTCTAAAGAAACAACTTTTGACTTTATTTTCTCTATTTTTTGTTTTATTAATTTTGATCTTATCTGTATTATTTCCTTCTTTCTGCTTTGCTTTGGATTTAGTTTGTTCTTCTTTAGTTTGTTAAGGTGGAAACTTATATTATTGAGACCTCCCTGCTTTTCTGTAGGCATTTAAAGCTATTCATTTCCTCCTAGCTGCATCCCATAAATTTTGATATTTTGCTTTTCCCTTTTCATTCAGTTCAAAATACTTTCTAATTTCCCTTACAGATTCCTTTTTCAACCCATGTTATTTAGAAGAGTGATGTTTAATTGCCACATATTTGAGGATATCCCAAATGTATGTTGTTGATTTATAATTTAATTCCAAGGTGGTTGGAGAACATACCTTGTATAATTTACATCTTTTTATAGTTAAAAAAACCTGTTTTATGTGTGCTTGAAGAGTATCTATACTGCTGTCACTGGGTGGGATGTGAGTTAGGTCAGGTTGGTTGATAGTATTGTTCAGGTATTTAATATCCTTGCTGATTTTTTGTCTAGGTGGTCTACAAGTATTGAGAGTGGGGTATTAAAGTTTCCAGCTATAATTGCTACAGTGTTTCTCCTTTCCATTCAGTCATTTTTTTGCTTCAGGAACTTTAAGACTTGGCTATTAGATGTTACATTTATAACTGCTATATTTTCCTGATGAATTGACCCTTTTATCATTATAAAATGTCCCTCTTTGTTTCTAATAGTATTTTTTCTTTTAAAGTTTATTTTGTCTTAGTTCAAATTCAAGCAGTTTTTGCATCTGCTTTTAATTTCTGGATGCCCTCTTGCTTCCCTGCACTTGCAAGCTGACTCATGGTCAGCTAGGGATGTGTAGATAGCTTGGTCAGTCCTGCATGGATGTGTGGAAAGCTTATCAAGGCCTCCTGTGACTGTCTTATTTCCCAGATATCCTTAATAAATTCCTGGATAGTTTGCCAATCCATTGTTTGTCCCAGCCAGGACTAAAACCTCAAGCTATCTGAGCAACTGTTCTTCCCACCAAGTTTACTACTGTTACTTACATGCTGTTGGGCATAGGGTCTCTCCAGGTTCACTCCAAACCTACTGAGCCTTCTCCAACAGTGAAGCTGCTAGTTTTCACAGCTTGTCCCTCTGTAGTTGAATAGACTCTCACTGTTCTTAACCCAAAGTTCTACTGATTTTCATGAATAATTGCTTCTTTATTTATTATATGCTTTTTGTCAATTTGCAAACCCTTTAAATAGTTGCACCTTACCATTTTATCCAGTTTCATTGTTGCTTTTGGGGAGGAGTATTTGCCAAGCTACTTACTCTGATACTAAAAGTCCCACTTCATAATTTTCTGTTATTACATTGTCTTTCTCAGGTTTTAGCATCAAGACTCTGCTGACCTCATTATAAACTGAATTGAGAAGTATTCCTTATACTTTTTGGAAAAAAGTTTGCATCATTGTTATTTCTTCCACAAATGGATGAGAGAATTCACTTGGGCCTAGAGCTTTCTCTGTGTAAAAATTGTTTCATTTAATTTCTTGAATAATTTTACAATAACCCGCAAATGTAATAACCTTATAAAAGTATAATTCCACTTATAGTCATCCATTATTTGAGCTATATTTACTTTTACAAGTATAAACTCCCTCTTTATACATTTTAGACACATTTCATACACACACTTTATATATCACACATATATGAAATACAAGCATATATTTTGCTTTAATCAGTCAGTTGTCCTTTAAAGAAATCAGACAAAAAATATAGATTTTTATATTCACCTGTTAATTAATTTCTGGTTCTCTTCTCTTCCTCTGCCCTGAACTCTGGTCTCTGCTCCTCAGCACAGTGGGACCACCATTGCTTTGCTTGGACTCTAGTTCACTTTTACACAGTCAGAAAATTGTCCCCAGGCAGGGAGCTAGAGACAATAGGTAGGTATCTGTACAGGAGGAAGGCCTGGTGTGCGATAGGAGCCCAAGAGAGGTAAGAGAGTGCCTAAGCAGTTTTTATGACCTTAAGCAGCATGAGAGGAGTGCTTCAGTTACTCTGGCAGTGTAACAAATTACTGCAAAACTTAACAGCTTAAAACAACAATAATCATGTATTATCTCTCTGGATATATATGGGTCAGAAATTTATATAGATCACAGCAGGAATGGCTTATCTCTGCTCCACAATATCTGAGGCCTTAGTCAGAAGACTCAAAGGCTGGGAGCTGAAAACATCTTAATGCTCATTTACTCACATGTCTGGCAGCTGATGCTGGCTCTCAACTGGGGCTTTAATTCCTCTCTACATGAGCCTTTTCATGTGGTCTGAACTTCCTTGCAATATGATGGCTGGATTCTACTGTTCACCATTCAGAAGAGAGAGATGGAAAGAGCCAGCCAGAAGCTGTGTTGCTTTCTAACCTAGAAAGTCATGCAGCAAGGCTAGGTGCAGTGGCTTACCCCTGTAATCCCAACACTTTGGGAGGCTAAGGTGGGTGGATCACTTGAGGTCAGGAGTTTGAGACAAGCCTGGCCAACAAGGCAAAATCCCGTCTCTACTAAAAATACAAGAATTAACCAGGCACGGTGGTGCAAAACTGTAATCCCAGCTACTCAGGAGGCTGAGGCAGGAGAATCACTTGAACCTAGGAGGCAGAGGTTGCAGTGAGCCGAGATTGTGCCATTGCACTCCAGCCTGGGCTACAAGAGCTAAACTCCATTTAAAAAAAAAAAAAAGACACAGACTGGGGAAACAGATGAAAAAACAAGACCCATTGATCTGTTGCTTACAAGAAACAGAGTTCACCTATAAAGACACACACAGACTGAAAATAAAGGGATGGAAAAAGATATTCTATGCTCATGGAAACCAAAAAAGAGCACAAGTAGCTATACTTGTATCAGACAAAATCGATTTCAAGACAGAAACTATAAGAAGAGATAAAGAAGGTCACTATATAATGATAAAGGGAGATCAATTCAGCAAGAAGATATAACAATTTTAAATATATATGAACCCAACACTGGAGCACCCAAATATATAAAGGAAATATTATGAGAGCTAAAGAGAGAGATAGGTACCAATACAATAAGAGTTGGAGACTTCAACACCCCACTTTCAGCATTGCACAGATTTTCCAGACAAAATCAACAAAGAAACATCATACTTGGCCGGGCGTGGTGGCTCACACCTGTAATCCCAGCACTTTGGGAGGCCGAGGCGGGCGGATCACGAGGTCAGGAGATCAAGACCATCCTGGCCAACACAGTGAAACCCCATCTCTACTAAAAAGTACAAAAAAATTAGCCGGGCGTGGTGGCAGGCACCTGTAGTCCCAGCTTCTTGGGAGGCTGAGGCAGGAGAATGGCGTGAACCTGGGAGGCGGCAGAGCTTGCAGTGAGCGGAGATCGCACCACTGCACTCCAGCCTGGGTGACAGAGCTAGACTCCATCTCAAAAAAAAAAAAAAAGAAACATCATACTTAATCTGCACTATAGGCCAAATGGATCTAACATATTTACAGAACATTTCGTCTAACAGCTGCAGAATACACATTATTTTCCTCAGCACATGGATCATTCTCAAGGATGGACCACATGTTAGGTCACGACACAAATCTTAAGACCAAAAAAACTGAAATAATATCAAGTATCTTCTCTGCCCACAACAGAACAAAACTAGAAATTAATAACGAGGAATTTTGAAAACTTATAAACACATGGAAATTACACAAGATCCTCCTGAATGACCAGCGGGTCAATGAAGAAATTAAGGCGACTGAAAAATTTTTTGAAACAAAAGAGAAACACAACATATCCAAACCTATAGGAAACAGCAAAAGCAATACTAGGAGGGAAATTTATAGCTGTAAGTGCCTACATCAAAAAAGAGAAAAAACTTCAAATGAAAAATCTAACGATACATCTTAAAGAACTAGAAAAGCAGCTGGGTGTGGTGGCTCACGCCTGTAATCCCAGCACTTTGGGAGGCCGAGACAGGAGGATCATGAGGTCAGGAGATCGAGACCATCCTGGCTAACACAGTAAAACCCCATCTCTTCTAAAAAAAACACAAAAAATTAACTGGGCATGGTAGCGGGCGCCTGTAGTCTCACCTACTTGGGAGGCTGAGGCAGGAGAATGAATGAACCCAGGAGGTAGAGCTTGCAGTGAGTCGAAATCGCGCCACTGCACTCTAGCCTGGGTGACAATGCGAGACTCCATCTCAAAAAAAAAAAAAGAACTAGAAAAGCAAGAGCAAACCAAACTCAAAATAAATAATAAAGATCAGGGTAGAAATTAATGAAATTTATGATTACCAGAGGCTGGGAAGGGTAGTGGGGGGTGAGGATTGGGGAGATGGGGTGGTTATTGGGTACAAAAATAATAGAATGAATAAGACCTACTATTTAATAGCACAAAGGGTGACTATAGTCAATAATAACTTAATTGTACATTTAAAAATAACTAAAAGAGTGCAATTGGATTGTTTGTAATTCAAAGGATAAATGCCTGAAGTGATGGATTTTGTTTTAAGCCATGAAAAGAATATCATAACATTCAATTTTTCTAAAGATAAAATCCTGACTAGTGAAGAAATGAAGATCAAAAGTAAGATGGTTACATGTGAATATATTTTAAAAACTTGTTAGTCTATAAATGCCAAAAGGAAAGCAAGGATATAGGAAACATCTGTATGACATTTATAAGTTATAAAGAGATACTAATCATAATATAGAGAGACCTAATGGAAGTATATAGTCAGTACACTAAATCTTCCGGATGAGGCATCTAATTATTAGAATATAGTTTAAATTCTTTGGCCTGCAGGGCCCTAATGATCTAGTCCCGCCTACCTCTCTGATCTCATTTGTGCTTTTCTCCCACTGGTTTTCCATCATCCAACCACCCTGACCTTTTATCAGTTCCAAGAATACACCAAACACTTTCCCTTGGAAACATGAAGCTCTTCTCCTCCTTGGGCTTTTGCATATGCTGCTGGTTACCTGTCTGGAAAACTCTTTTCCTCACTCTTCGCATGGCTAGCTCTTCTGTCTTCAAGTCTCAGGTCTACCTTACCTGAGATCCCTATCAAAAGTGAATCCCCCTGATAATGTATTTCAGCACCCTGTCATCTTCCTTAGAGCACTTACCACCTTTTGTACTTACTTTTGAAAATCTCCCTCATTAGACCATTGAATAATGTAAGTCTCACTCACCCCATATTCCCAAGGCCAAGTACCGGGAAAACAACCATGCTCAATAAATATTTGTTGAATGAAAAAAAAAAAAAAAAAACCCATGAAAAACCAAGCATCAGATAATAAGGAAAGACCCAATTATGCTATATATGATATATATATATTTTTTTTTTTTTTTTTGAGACGGAGTCTCGCTCTGTCACCCAGGCTGGAGTGCTGTGGCCGATCCTCAGCTCACTGCAAGCTCCGCCTCCCGGTTCACGCCATTCTCCTTCCTCAGCCTCCTGAGTAGCTGGGATTTACAGCGCCGCCACCTCGCCCCCTGCTAGTTTTTTGTAGTTTTTAGTAGAGACGGGTTTCACCGTGTCTAGCCAGGATGGTCTCCGATCTCCTGACCTCGTGATCTGCCCGTCTCGGCCTCCCAAAGTGCTGGGATTACAGGCTTGAGCCACCGCGCCCGGCCCAATTATGATATATTAAGACAGGAAAATATTATATAACATTCAGATTGACCAGTGTGAAGGTAGTATATGTCTATATGAAATGACGGTAAATGAAAAAAATAGGCCACAAAATAGTATGTACATGTATCATACAACTATATAAGGAAAGTATATATACATTCAAAATGATTAGAAAATAACTCGGTGTAATAGAAATAGGTTTTAACAATTAGCAGGCTTTTTGTTTAAAAAAAAAAACAAAGCAGGTTTCTGGCTGGGTGCAGTGGCTCATGCCTATAACCTCAGTACATTGGGAGGCTGAGGTGGGAGAACTGCTTGAGGCTAGGAGTTCCAGATCCCACCTCTTAAAAAAAATAGCAGGGTGTGGTGGCATGCACCTGTGGTCCCAGCTACTCAGGAAGCTGAGGCAGAAGGATGGCTTGAGCCCAGGAGTTTGAGGCTGCAGTGAGCTATGATTGTGCCACTGTACTCCAGCCTGGGTGACAGAGAAAGAAGAAAGAAAGAAAGAAAGATCCTAACAATAATATTGTATAAAATCAATATTGTGGAAAAGTGATTTTAAAATATTAGGTGAAAAAATACAGCATAATATTACATGTACATCATGATTATAAGTAAGCCAAAGTAAATACAGATTGAAAAAAGATATAGAAATAAAAATGTTGGCCGGGAGTGGTGGCTCACGCCTGTAATCCCAGCGCTTTGAGAGGCTGAGGCAGGCAGATCACAAGGTCGAGAGATCGAGACCATCCTGGCCAACATGATGAAACCCCGTCTCTACTAAAAAGACAAAAATGAGCTGGGCATGGTGATGCATGCCTGTAGTACTAGCTACTCAGGAGAGTGAGGCAGGAGAATGGCTTGAACCCGGGAGGCAGAGGTTGCAGTGAGCCAAGATCGTACCATTGCATTCCAGCCTGGCGACAGAGCGAGACTAGGTTCCAAAAGAAAAACCACAAGAAATAAAATGTCTATTGCATCTTGCATCAAGGTGATAAAATTATGCATAAAATTGTGTTTAAAAAATTTTAGGGTTGTTGGTCTTTTAAAATAATATTTTATAATGGGAAATAGCCAAAATAAGTAAAGAAGTAAAATCACTCATCTCATCACCTAATTAATAACTGAACAATATTTTGAGTAAATATTCTTCGTCCTTTTCACTAATATAGGCAAGAATATACATAAAACAAAATTAGAGTGACACTACACATATGATTTATAACCTGTTTGTTTTCATTACCAATATATCATAAATATTTTCCCAGGCTATAATGGCTTAATAATAAACTTTCAAAAACATTTTAAACAACAAGGTAACATTAGTGGTACACATTAGTGGACTGAGCATGGCAAAAGGAATAGACCCAGAGCCCAAATCCATATTAACCTGCAACTGTTTTCTTTTCTTTTTTTTTTTTGAGATGGAGTTTTGCTCTTGTTGCCCAGGCTGGAGTGCAATGGTGCGATCTCGGCTCACAGCAACCTCCGCCTCCCGGGTTCAAGCCATTCTCCTGCCTCAGCCTCCGGAGTAGCTGGGATTACAGGCATGCGCCACCACATCCGGCTAATTTTGTATTTTTAGTAGAGATGGGGTTTCTCCATGTTGGTCAGTCGGGTCTCGAACTCCCGACCTCAGGTGATCCGCCCGCCTCGGCCTCCCAAAGTGCTAGGATTACAGGCGTGAGCCGCTGCGCCCCACCAACCTGCAACTGTTTAAGTTGAACACTTAGCACGTCTAAGGTTCAACTACTATATCAATAAAACAAAGCAAATACTGAAAGAAGATGAGGAATGATGCTTCTTTACAGCTATTATGAAGTATGATAAATGTAAAGAAACAATGCAGGAGAGTGAAAGAATGAAATATACTGACAAATCCTAACTCCCAGAATTGTCTCCCAAGCACTCCATCAGACTGATAACATACAACTCACACCATATCCCCAGGAGAAGTCCGAGCTTCCTTCAGTAGATATCCCTGCGCCTGAATAACTTGGAAAAGCAGACAGTGAATTCCCAGTGTCGGCTGATGTAAAAGATGATTCTCTTGTGATGTCAGACTTGCTAAAGGCACAATTTGGGAGGAGGAGAGAAAAAAGAAAATTTTTCATATGTCCTCAAGTTTCTGTAGCATTAACTACTCAGTAACTTACTAGGTGATAAACATGTGTACAAATATATCCACATAGGCAAAAATAAATGAAGAGCTTGAAATTCGAGCATCATGGAAAAGTCCTAATTCCTATAGAATTGATGGTGTCATTCCAAATAATTCTAGTCATAGTTTACAATGAATACTTCAACATCTCACCTATGACATACTCTTTTTTTTTTTTTTTTTGAGACAGAATCTCATGCTGTCACCCAGGCTAGACTGCAGTGGCACGATACTGACTCACTGCAACCTCAGCCTCCTGGATTCAAATGATTCACTTGCCTTAGCCTCCCAAGTAGCTGGGACTACAGGTGTGCACCACCACACCCAGCTCATTTTTGCATTTTAGTAGAGAAGGGGTTTCACCATGTTGCCCTGGCTGGTCTTGAACTCCTAAGCTCAGGCAATCTGCCCACCTCGGCCTCCCAAAGTATTTGGATTTACAGGCGTGAGCCACCGTACCCAGCTTATAACATACTCTTGACAACTAAAGACATTTCAAAAATGCTAATAGTAGTATCTGATCTTGTATGCACTTTTTATTTTTTATTTTTTGAGACGGGGTCTCGCCCTGTCACCCAGGCTGGAATGCAGTGGTGCAAACTCAGCTCACTGCAACCTCTGCCTCCTGGGTTCAAGTGATTCTCCCTCTTTAGCTTCCCAAGTAGCTGGGACTACAGGTGCGTGCCACCATGGGCAGCTAATTTTGTTTGTACTTTTGATTTTGTTTTTTTTGAGATGGAGTCTCACTCTGTTGCCCAGGCTGGAGTGCAATGGCGTGATCTCGGCTCACTGCAACCTCCTCCTCCTGGGTTCAAGTGATTCTCCTGCCTCAGCCTCCCGGGTAGCTGGGACTACAGGTGTGAGCCACCATGCCCAGCCAATTTTTGTATTTTTAGTAGAGACTGGGTTTTGCCATGTTGGCCAGGCTGGTCTTGAACTCCTGACCTCAAGTGATCTGCCTACCTCAGCCTCCCAAAGTGCTGGGACTACAGGTGTGAGCCACCGTGACCAGCCCTTTTTTTTTTTTTTTTTTTTTTTTTATTTTGGTAGAGACAGAGTTTTGCCATATTGCCCAGGCTGGTCTGATCTCCTGAGTTCAAGCAATCCACCCGGCTTGGGTTCCCAAAGTGCTGAAACTACAGGTATGAGCCATTACACCCAGCCTATGATTATACAATATTTTTTTTTATCACACAT
>NW_016816204.1:1297651-1327873 GCF_001698545.2 Rhinopithecus bieti
TTTTTTTTTTTTTTTTTTTTTTTTTATTTTGGTAGAGACAGAGTTTTGCCATATTGCCCAGGCTGGTCTTGATCTCCTGAGTTCAAGCAATCCACCCGGCTTGGGTTCCCAAAGTGCTGAAACTACAGGTATGAGCCATTACACCCAGCCTATGATTATACAATATTTTTTTTTATCACACATTGCATCTCAGACACTAATTGAAGTTCTGAGAGACTGAAGAACCATCTTCCCTGTTCTATTACTTAAAATAACTACAGCTAATATTTACTCAGCATTTATTACATGCCAAGCATTGTGCCAAGTTTTACATACATTATCTCATTAATATTTGCAACATCCTGTAAGACGGGGTCCCGAACCCTGGGGCCATAGACCAATGCTGGTCTGCAGCCTGTTAGGAACTGGGCTGCAGAGCAGGAGGTGAGTAGGGGGTGAGTGCATGAAGCTTCATCTGTATTTACAGCAGCTCCCCATGGCTCACATTACCACCCGAGCTCCGCCTTCTGTCAGATCAGTGGTGGCATTAGATTCTCACAGGAGCACGAACTGCTCATGCAAGGGATCTATGTTGTGCATTCTTATGGAAATCTAATGCCTGATCATCTGTCACTGTCTCCCATCTTCCCCGGATGGAACTGTCTAGTTGCAGGAAAACAAGCTGTAAGGCTCCCACTGATTCTACATTATGGTGAGTTGTATAATTATTTCATCATATATTACAATGTAAACATAATAGAAATAAAGTGTATAATAAATGTAATGCACTTGAATCATCCTGAAACCATCCCTCACCCCACCACATAGTCCATGGAAAAACTATCTTCCACAAAACCGGTCCCTGGTGCCAAAAATGTTGGGGACTGCTGCTATAAGATATACTATTATCAGGTAAGTAATTTGCCCAATGTTACTCAGCTAATAAGTTACAGGACCAGGATTAAAAATCAGATGTTGGACTCCTCCTGAGTCCATGTTCTTTTTTATTTATGTTATGCTATTTTATTGTTTGTTTTTTATAATCTTGCTCTTTCTGATATTTATTTAATTTGTGTTTTTTCTTTCTTTTTTTTTTTTTTGAGATGGAGCCTTGCTCTGTAGCCCAGGCTGGAGTGCAGTGGCGTGATTTCGGTTCACTGCAAGCTCTGCCTCCCAGGTTCACGCCATTCTCCTGCCTCAGCCTCCCGAGTAGCTGGGACTACAGGCACCCACCACCATGCCTGGCTAATTTTTTTGTATTTTAGTAGAGACGGGGTTTCACCATGTTAGCCAGGATGGTCTCGATCTCCTGACCTTGTGATTCACCTGCCTCGGCCTCCCAAACTGCTGGGATTACAGGTGTGAGCCACTGCACCTAGACCAATTTATGTTTTTTCTTGAAACAAGGTCTCGCTCTTTCACCTAGGCTGGAGTATAGTAAGTAAACACAGTAAGCTGTGTTTATACCAGTAAGTGTAACCCGGGAGGCAGAGCTTGCATTGAGCCGAGACAGAGGCCTGACCTCGTGATCTGCCCGCCTCGGCCTCCCAAAATGCTGGGATTACAGGCATGAGCCACCGCGCCCAGCCTAATTTTATGTGTAAACACAGCCTGGACCTTCTGGGCTCAAGCAATCCTCCCACGTCAGCTTCCGTAGTAGCTGGGACCACAAGTGCACATCCCCACACTTGGCTATGTTTTTTTTGTTGTTGTTGTTTTTGTAGAGATGGGGTTTGCCATGTTGCCCAGGCTGGTCTTAAACTCCTGGGCTCAAATGATCCTCCCACCTTTTGGCCTCCCATAGTGCTGGGATTATAAGTACCGTGCTCTATGTTCTGTTTTTTGTTTGTTTGTTTTTTCACTCTAATCCCATGGCAGATTATCCATGTTCTTAACTACTTTATAATACTACTTCTCAAAGGTTATGAAAATATGTATGATGTTCTCATTAGCTGTTTCAGAATGAAAACTAAGTGGTACTGAAAACATGACAAAAATTCTTGCTTTGTTTTCATTAGCACAAGGCTTGACACCAATCCTAAGCCAAAAAACAAAACTGTTGCCATGAGCAAATGCAAAAGTATTATTACCTTTGGGAACTTGTGTCTTTCTCATGACTGTCACTGGTGGGGGAAACGTCCTCCAGTTTCTCAGGAGGGGGACGAGGGTTAAGAGCATGTTTTGTTATTCCTTTCCTATGAAACACAAAACAAAGTTATATTTCCTGTATAAAAAAATACATACAATTCAACAATTTAATCTAGAAGTCACAGTTACCTACTTTCTCTGCTCTGGAACTGCACTGTTTGATATGGTAGCCACCAGTGGTTAAAATGTGGCTAGTCAGAATTGTGTTTTAAGTGTAAAACACATTGGATTTCAAGAAGAATTTGCAATACCTCATTAATTATATTATCTTTTTTTTTTTTTTGAGACAGTCTTGCTCTGTCGCCCAGGCTGTAGTGCAGTGGCGCGATCTCGGCTCACTGCAAGCTCTGCCTCCTGGGTTCACGCCATTCTCCTGCCTCAGCCTCCCGAGTAGCTGGGACTACAGGCACCCACCATCACGCTCGGCTAATTTTTTGTATTTTTAGTAGAGACGGGGTTTCACCGTGTTAACCAGGATGGTCTCGATCTCCTGACCTCATGATCCACCCGCCTCGACCTCCCAAAGTGCTGGGATTACAGGTATGAGCCACCGCACCCGGCCTAATTATATTATCTTGATTACATATTAAAATGATAATATTTTGGATATATTGGGTTAAACAAAATATATTCTTAAAATTAATGTCACTACAAGTTGAAAATATAGTAGATATCACCACACACCAATTAGAACAGCTAAAATTAAAAATAATGATAACACAAAATGCAGGCATGGGTGTGGAGAAACCAGATGTCTCATACATTGCTGGCAGGAATGTCAAATGGTATAGCCATTCTGGAATAGTTTGACAGTTTCTAATAAAACTAAACATATGCATTTACCCAGAGCCCTAGCAGTTGCACTCTTGGACATTATGCCTAGAGCAATGAAAACTTACATTCATACAAAAATCTGTATACAAATGTTCACAACAGCTTTATTTACAATTGAAAAAAATAACTGGAAACAACTCAAATGTCCTTTAACATTGATATTTCCACATAATGGAATATTATTCAGCAATAAAAAGAAATAAACTATTGATACATGCAACAACTTGGATGGATCTGAAGGGCACCATGCTTTTAGTGCAAAATGCCAAAGCCAATAGAAAAACCATTAAATACTACAGTTTACCTTGAACAACACACGTTTAAACTGTGTGAGCCCATTTATATGCAGAATTTTTCAATAAATATATTGGAAAATTTTTTGGAGATTTGCAACAATTTGAAGAAACTCAACAGATGAACCATGTAACCTAGAAATATCGAAAATTTCAGAAAAAGGTATGTCATGAATGTGTAAAATATGCATAACTACCAGTCTATTTTTGTGTTGACTATGTTATTAGTAAGGCTTCTAGTTAACAGCAGGCTATTAGTAGTTAAGTTCTGGGGGAGTCGAAATTTAAACGTGGATGTTTTACTGTACAGGGGGTTGATACCCCTAACCCCTGCATTGTTTAAGGGCCATTTATATAATGGTATATTGGACAACACTATAGTGGTAGAGAACAGATTAATAGTTGCCATGGATGAAGACAAGAGTGGATATAACTACAAAGGGATAGGGATACCCAATGAAGTTCCTTGGTGGTGATGAAACAGCTATCTTGATTTATAGTCATATTTGCAGTAATCTGTAAATGGGACCAACTTGCATAGAAAGAACTATGTACACACATACCCATGCACAGGAGTGGATGTAAAAACTGGATAAGGTCTGTAGGTCTAGTTAACAGTATTGTACCAATGTCAGTTTCCTGGCTTTGAAATTATACCACAGTTACATAAGATGTCATCATTGGGGGAAGATGAGTGAAGGGTTCATGGGACTCTTAGTACTATTTTTACAACTTCCTGTGAGTCTATAATTATTTCAAATTAAAAAGGTAAAAAAATTTCACTTTTATTTTTTGAGATGGGGTCTTGTTGTGTTGTCCAAACTGGAGTACAGTGGTGTGGTCATAGCTCACTGCAGCCTTGACCTCCTGGGCTCAAAGGATTCTTCTGTCTCAGCCTCCTGTGTAGCTGAGACTACAGGTGCTCACCACCACACTTGGCCAATTATTTAATTTTTAATTTTTTTTTTTTAGAGATGGGGATCTTGCTATGTTGCTCAGGCTGGTCTCTAACTCCTGGCCTCAAATGATCCTCCTACCTCTGCCTCCCAAAGTTCTGGGATTCAAAACATGAGCCACTGCACTCGGCCAATTTCACCTTTCTTTTTTAATGTGACCACCTGAAAATTTTAAATTACATATGTGGCTTATATCATATTCGTATTGAATATTGCTGCTCTAGAGACTCCAATGTGTGCACTGGATTAAGCTATGGGGTCAATCATTATATGTTCCAGTAATCTATGGGGTCAATCAATATATGTTCCTAGTAATCTATGGGGTCAATCAATATATGTTCCTAGTAATCTATGGTAGACTTTCCTCACAAAATTCTGTAGTCAAATAAATTTAGCAATTGTAATAGGTTAAACAAAGTTGCACAGGTCTTTTTACAAGAGGTCTTCCAGGTCTTTAATATGCAAATGTATGTCATAAATCTCAAATACTCTTATTTCAAAGGAAACTAAGGCACAGAAAGATTAAATAACCTGCTTAAGGTCACATGGTTAGTAAGTGATGAAGCCAAGATTCAAATTCTAGTAGTCTGGCTCTCAGAGGAAGGCCTCTAGAAGGAAATGAAGAGTTGGAGATTTTAGTGAATTGTATCATTGTTCTATACAAAGATAAAGCTAAGAGTCCAGTCAGTGGAGCTTGCACTTTAAATTATTTCTCAAATTGTGGAGATCAATTTGTGCAGAGTCATCTGTATGTCTCTCATTCAGTGATCCTACAACCAAGAGTTTGTCTTTGAAAAAGTGGAAAGGATCATAAATACAAATTCAAGCTATGAAATAGAGACTTAAGACATTTTTTTAGTCTGCCAGGGAAATCTGAATTGACAATTAGATGATAACAAAGAAATATCATTAAATTTAATAATAGCACTATGACTACATACAAAAAGTCCATAATTTTTAGAGATACATAATGACATATATAGGAGTGAAATGGCAGTATCTGCGGTTTTGCTTTCCTTATTTCACAGACAGGCACAGAGAAGTTAAGAAAGGGATAAGGAGGCTGGGCATGGTGGCTCAAGCCTGTAATCCCAGCACTTTGGGAGGCTGAGGCGGGCAGATCACATCCTGGTTAACACGGTGAAATCCTGTCTCTACTAAAAATACGAAAAATTAGCCGGTGTCATGGCGGGTACCTGTAGTCCCAGCTACTTGGGAGGCTGAGGCAGGAGAATGGTGTGAACCTGGGAGGTGGAGCTTGCAGTGAGCCGAGGTGGTGCCACTACACTCCAGCCTGGGCAACAGAGCAAGACTCCGTCTCAAGAAAAAAAAAGAAAAAAGAAAAAAGGATAAGGAAGATAGATGAAGCAAACATATTAACTTTGTTAACTGCTGAATGTGGGGTGACAGGTAGTTCATGATACTATTCTCTATATGTTCATGTTTGAAATTTTTCATTAAAAAATATTAAGCTGTATGTTGAAAATCATTCCTTTCCCAAACTCTTTTCAACAATTATAATTTTTAATGGTTAGGTAGAAAACTAAAGTTATTGCTTCAAAGCAGGTTATCATTATTATAACATCTAAAGTAAAAATTGCTTTGAATTTGCTCCCATTTAGATACATTTTATCTTCATTATTCACTTCATCCTGACTCCAGTTACAGAATCATCTTTTGGGCCTTATAGGGAGTATCAAATCAACAATCAAGAACAAGTAGGCCAGGCGCAGTGGCTCCACATCTATAATCCCAGCACTTTGGGAGGCCAAGGCAGGCAGATCGCTAGAGTTCAGGAGTTCAAGACCAGCCTGGGGCGAAACCACATCTCTACTAAAAAATACAAAAATTAGCTGAGCATGTAGTCCTGCAACTTGGGAAGCTGAGGTGGGAGAATCACTTGAACCTAGGAGGTGGAGGTTGCAACTGAGCCAAGATGGCACCACTGCACTCCAACCTGTGTGACAGAACTCTGTCTCAAAAACAAAAAACAAAAAACAAAAAAAAAAAAACAGAAAGAAAACTGGTATAACTATCCTAGTTAATAATAATTCTGGCCCAATAAGTGCCTATCATTTTTTTCCATACAAGATTTTTTTTAAACTTTCAGAATGGTTGGAATTAATCATAAAAGCAGATTTTTAGCTAAACCTCAGTCACTTTATTGGGAAACGACTGTTTAAGTAGAAACAACACATTCCAAATCTAAGAGATGACTGTTTCTTCCTCCTAGTTCCCAAAGTTTACTAGGAACTAAACTGCTACCATGTAGAAGTCTTGTTCCTTAATAAATAATAAGCTTCTAAAAGGCAAAGAGAGGTTTCAGACTTATTTTCTTTGTACGCCTATTGTATCCCAAGTAAAAGTGGGAAGGGACAAGGAAAATACCATTTATTGAGGATGTATATGTGTCAAGCTCCACACCATCATTTTATTCATATTTTATTTATTTTTTTGAGACAGAGTCTTGCTCTGTCGCCCAGGTTGGAGTGCAGTGGCGTGATCTCGGCTCACTGCAACCTCCGCCTCCCAGGTTCAAGTGATTCTCATGCCTCAGCCTCCCAAGTAGCTGAGATTACAGGCATGTGCCACCATGCCCAGCTAATTTTTTGCACTTTTAGTAGAGACGGGGTTTCACCATGTTGCCCAGGCTGGTTTTGAACTGAGCTCAGGCAATCGCTCGCCTTGGTCTCCCAAAGTGCTAGGATTACAGGCGTGGGGGCCCACACCATCATTTTAAATAAGCTTTTGGATAAGGTCTTATTCCTATATTACAGAAACGAAGGCTCAGTGACGTAGTAATTTGCCTAAGTCACGTGGCTGGAAGAGAGCCTAGTCAGAAACTCAAGAATGACTCAAAATATCACGCTTGCAATTATCATGTACGTGTATGATAATTAACAATATTTAATCAATACATTTAATTAAATTTAATTAGTTAATATTTAATACATATTAACGGTTAATAATTAATACATTTATGGTTGCTAAAATTACATAGCTAAATGAAGGGAAAAAGTTAATATTTAATTAATAAATTTACTTATAGGTAATATGTAATTAATAGATTTATGGTTGCTAAAATTATATAGTTCCATGAAGGAAAAAAAATTGAAATTTGGGGTTAAAACCCAAGTTCAACTCCTGAGTTTTTTGGCTATATAATCTTAAAATGTGTAACATTTCTGATATAATTTCACCTCCTGAAAGACTGAAGATAATCATACCCACTTTATAGAGTTGTTAAGAAGATCAAAAAGTGAAGTCAGCTGGGCATGGTGGCTCAAGCCAGCATTTTGGGGGGCCAAGGTAGGAGAATAGGTCGAGTCCAGGAGTTTGAGACCAGCCTGGGCAACATAGTGAGACCCTGTCTCTACCAAAAAAAAATTTTGTTTAAATTAGCCAGTTGTGGTGGTGTGCACCTGTAGTCCCAACTACTCGGGAGGCTACATTGTGAGGATCACCTGAGCCTATAGGTGGAGGCTGCAGTGAGCAAGGATTGCACCACTGCCCTCCAGCCTGGACAACAGAGCAAGACCCTGTCTCCAAAAAAAAAAAAAAAAAGTGAAGGCCCTTTTGGAAGTGTAAAGCATTAATAAATGTATGACACTATTATTACTTTCTAAATTATTATACAACACTTTAATCAGGGTAGCGGGATGGCTCTTTTTTATTATTTATTTATTTATTTATTTTGAGACGGAGTTTCACTCTTGTCACCCAGGCTGGAGTGCGGACGGCGTGATCTCCACTCACTGCAACCTCTGCCTCTCGGGTTCAAGTGATTCTCCTGCCTCAGCCTCCCAAGTAGCTGGGATTACAGGCGCCCACCACCACGCCCGGCCAATTTTTTTTTTTGTATTTTTAGTAGAGATGAGGTTTCGCCATGTTGGCCAGGGTAGTCTCGAACTCCTGGCATCAAATGATCCGCCCGCCTCAGCCTCCCAAGGTGCTGGGATTAGAAGTGTGAGCCACCGCGCCCGGCCGTGGGGGGGGGGATCTTTTTAAAGCCAGAAATATTTGCTCTCTAAAGTCTCAAAAGCAAAACTGATCTTTATGGATTCTGGTGCTTAATTGCAGAGGTGGGGAGGCAGTACGTGTGATGGTTATGACCACAGGCTTCAGCATCAGATCGACATCAGGTTTGTACCTCTCAGCTCTACCACCTTCAAGCTGTGTGATCTTTGGCATGCTACAACCTTTAATTCTGGGATCTTTAGCTGTAGAATGTGCAAAATAATGTTCCCAATCTGATATCATTGATAGGAGTGAGCAAATGTGTGTAAACAGCTTTGCACAGTGTCAAGTGAGCACTTCCCTGGAGCCTTCAGTTAGCTATTAATAACTTCTCGAGCTATCATGGCCATTAACAATGGGACCTGAAGCACTGCGGATGCTACAAATGCTTCAGCGGACCCAGTTCCTGAGTTCAGGAATTACAGACCAAGGGGACACGCCTTCAGCTGGAGATGGAGGAAGAAGGGGCAACGTCCAGCAGGGCAGAGAGGAGAGAATTCCGAAGAAAAATCTCTCCCCAGCCCTGGGAAAGGAAAGGAACGAAGGACTGGTCAAGGAGGGTCCCCAGAGCGCCCGCGGCCCGCCCCGGCTGGGGTGGCTGAGCAGTCCACTCACAGCTCCAAGCTCTGTGGCACCGTCTTCCTACTGTATCTGGAGATCATCCTCCTCCTCCTCCTCCTCCTCAGCCGCGGCCGGGGCGGGCACGCCAGGGTGGGGGCCTCCGGGCCTGGCCCTCCCGCCAGCTCCGGCCCGGCCCCCTCCCGCCACCTACCGGCCCCGTCTTGCCCAGTCGCCTAGACTCCGAGCCGCCACCTCCCCAGGATCACCACCTCTCCAGTTCTCCGACCTCCCCGCCTTGCCGCGGGGGCGGAAGTGACGAAGGCACCCGGGCACCCGCAGAATGCTCTCACCGACGCACAGCAGTGACGACACACAAGGTTCCGGGGACTGAGCGGGTTTCAGACTTTCAGGATTTCGACTGGCCACAGGTCCCGGGCAGGCGTCAGGACAGAGCCTGATCCAGGCTTCGGCCGCCTGTAGCAGCTCTCGATCAGCTCTCGGAGTCGGAGAGGCGGCTAAGGAAAGGTGCCGCAGCAGAAACGCGCAGGAGAGGCCCTGGAACCGTAAGATAAATTGGCTTCATTTTGTTAGATGGCAGGAGGGAGCCTAGACTGGATAAGGAGCGCTAGACTCCAAGTCAAGCCCCTGCTGCTTAGTCGCTTCTCTTTCTGTGCTCTGGGTTTTCTCATATGTACAGTGAGGCATTAACCTGAGTAGTGATCATAGAGTCCCTTCAAGTTGTGACACCAAATTCTGCATAATGAGGTGTGTTTGGCCTTATGGGGTGAATGGGTAAAATTACTGTCTGTCCCTCTGCGTTGAAAGGCAAAATGATGATTTGGTCAGACTGTGGTGAGTGGGTGTCTGGATAGAAGAAGTAGGTTCCTTATGAGTCTCTTAGAAAGCTGAGTAAGATTGGAATCATGGAGTTAGGGTGGTGCATCCACCGCCGTTCCTTC
The DNA here is from genome assembly GCF_001698545.2 of Rhinopithecus bieti. Lineage (NCBI taxonomy): Eukaryota > Metazoa > Chordata > Mammalia > Primates > Cercopithecidae > Rhinopithecus > Rhinopithecus bieti. Next base: position 1,307,399 of record NW_016816204.1, read on the forward strand.
CTTTACCAAGCATCACCTGGCAGCAAGAATAAACTAGTACTCTTATTTAGGAAAACCCTTAGAAAATTAAGAGATAAGTAAGGAAAACCCCTAGGAAATTAAGAAATATCAATGCAACCTCCGTCAAAATACCAATGACATTCTTCACAGTCATAGAAAAAAGATCCTAAAATTTATATGGAACCACAAAAGACCCAGAATAGCCAAAGCTATCTTGAGCAAAAAGAACAAAACTGGAAGAATCACATTACCTGACTTCAGATTATACAACAGAGTTATAGTAACCAAAACAGCAGGGCACTGGCATAAAAACAGGAACAGAATAGAGAACCCAGAAACAAATCCATATGTCGGCAGTGAATTCATTTTCAACAAAGGTACCAAAAACATACATTGGGGAAAAGACAGTCTCTTCAATAAATGGTACTGGGAAAACTGATACCCATATGCAGAAGAATGAAACCAGACCCACTACCTCCCACCATATACAAAAATCAAGTCAAAATGGATTAGAGACTTAAATCTAAGCCCTCAAACTATGAAACTACTAAAAGGAAATATTGGGGAAACTCTCTAGGACATTGGGCAAAGATTTCCTGAGTAATATCCCGCAAACAGAGGCAGCCAAAACAAAAATGGACAAATGGGAGCACATCAAGTTAAAAAGCTTCTACACAGCAAAGGAATTAATCGACAAAGTGAAGAGAGAACCCACAGAATGGGAGAAAATATTTGCAAATTACCCATCTGACAAGGGATTAATAACCAAAATATATAAGGAGCTCAAACAACTCTCTAGGAAGCAGTCTAATAATTGATTAAAAATTGGACAAAAACTCTGAATAGACATTTCTCAAAGAAGACATAAAAATATCAAACAGGTTTGTGAAAAGGTTCTCAATATCACTGATCATCAGAGAAATGCAAGTCAAAGCTACAATAAGATAGTATCTCACCCCAGTTAAAATGGCTGTTATCCATAAGACAGGCAATAACAAATGCTGGCAAGGATTTGGAGAAAACACTATTGGTGAGAATGTAAGTTAGTGCAGTCACTATGGAGAACAGTTTTGGAGATTCCTCAAGAAACTAAAAATAGAGCTACTATGTGATCCAGCAATCCCACTGCTGGGTGTTTACCCAAAAGAAAGGAAATCAGTATATTAAAGAGATATCTGCACTCCCATGTTTATTGCAGCACTATTCTCAGTAGCTAAGATTTGGAAGCAACCTGTGTCCATCAACAGATAAATGAATGAAGAAAATGTGGTGCATACACACAGTGGAGTACTTTCCAGCCATTAAAAAGAAAAAATGAGATTCTGTTATTTGTAACAACATGGATGGAACTGGAGATCATTATGTTAAGTGAAAAAGGCTGGCACAGAAAGATAAACTTCAAATGTTCTCACTAATTTGTAGGAGCTAAAAATGAAAACAGTTGAACTCATGGAGATAGCAACTAGAAGGATGGTTACCAGAGGCTGGGAAGGGTTGCAGAGGGTTTGTGGGGGAGTGGGATGGTTAAAGCGTACAAAAAAATAGAGCTAATGAAAACTAGTATTTGGTAGCACAACAGGGTAACTGTAGTAAATAATACTTTAATTGTACATTTTAAAATAACTAAAAGTTCAGATGAGGCACGTCCTAGCTACAAAATTTTTTTTTAATAAAAATAACTAAAAGAGTATAATTAGATTGTTTGTAACACAAAGGATAAATCCTTAAGGTGATGGATATCTCATTTACCTTGAGGTGCTTATAATGCATTTTATACCTGTATCAAAATATCTCATGTACCCCACAAATATATACACCTACTATGTACTCTTCAAAATTAAAAAAGAAAAAAAAGAAAAACACTTTGGGAGGCTGAGGCAGGCGGATCACGAGGTCAAGAGTTGGAGACCAGCCTGGCCAATATGGTAAAACCCCCTCTCTACTAAAATACAAAATTAGCCTGGTGTGGTGGCAGGCACCTATAGTCCCAGCTACTCGGGAGGCTGGGGCAAAAGAATCACTTGAACCTAGGAGGCAGAGGTTGCAGTGAGCTGAGATCTCACCACTGCACTCCAGCCTGGGTGACAGAGTGAGACTCCATCTCAAAAAAAAAAAAAAAAAAAAAAAAGAAAAGAAAGATATACCTACCATCCCATGAGACTTGAAAAAGGGGCAAATTTAGGACAAAGGTAAGATGACAGGACACGAATGTTTTGTAGTTTTGAATTTCTCTACGCCGTACAATGTTCATAAAAAGGAGAAATGTACATTCTGCAGAGCAATATAGATTATTCTTTAGAGTTTAAGTAACAAAATTTTAAAGCAGGGAGAGATTTTAGAGATGGTAGGTAACTTATCCTAAATTAAAGAAAAAAACCCAGAAAGAGAAAGTGAAGAGTCCACAGTGGCACAGCTAATTAGTGGCAGAACTGGGGTTTTTGATAGTATGTAAACAGTGGACATTAGTGCAGTGTTTCTCGAAATATGTTACACATACCACTGCTAGTACAAGGGCAAACATTAAAAATTTCATTCTTTACTTCCAAAATAGGAAAAACATAAAAAATAAAGATTTTATTCTTACATACGTATTAATTGGGGAATGTGATACTGGATTTCTATTCACTGTATTATATCAAGGTTTCCTTTTAACGTAATTTTAAAGATAAAGTTTTAAGTGTAAAGAGTCATTAAAAATAATGTTAGGCCAGGTGCAGTGGCTCATGCCTGTAATCCCAGCACTTTCGGAGACCAAGGCGGAAGAACTGCTTGAGCTCAGGAGTTCTAGACCAGCCTGGGCAACATGGCAAAACCTTGCCTCTACTGAAAATACAAAAAAAAAATTAGCTGGGCATGGTGGCACACACCTGTGGTCCCAGCTACTTGGGAGGCTGAGGTAGGAGGATGGCTTGAGCCCGAGAGGTGGAGGTTGCAGTGAGCTGTGATCATGCCACTGCACTCCAGCCTGGGCAACGAGAGTGAAACTCCAACTCAAATAAATAAATAAATGAAGTTTAAAAAATTAAATAAATATTACTGTAGGTGGTGTGTGGTCAAGGCAAAAACCATGATGATGGTATGTGGCTAACTAAATTTTATTTATTATTTATTTATTTATTTATTTTGAGATGGAGTCTTGCTCTGTCACCCAAGCTGGAGTGCAGTGGCATGATCTTGGCTCATTGCAACCTCTGCCTCCTAGGTTCAAGTGATTCTCCTGCTTTAGCCTCCTGAGTAGCTAGGATCACAGGTGCCTGCCACCACACCCAGCTAATTTTTGTATTTTTAGTAGAGATGAGGTTTCACCGTGTCGGCCAGGCTGGTCTGAAACTCCTGACCTCCAATGATCTGCTTGCCTCGGCCTCCCAAAGTGCTAGGATTACATGCATGAACCACTGTGCCCGGCCTAACTAAATTTTAGAAAACAGTGTTCATAGAGTCATCTAAAAGAGTTCAGATGTTAACTTCTGCATTGTTCTATGTGGTTTATATTTTGGAACTTTAAATGTAGTTTTCAAAGAAGAATGGAAGAAACCATGAAGCTTGCTACAATGGAAGACACAGTGGAGTACCACCTGTTCCTGATACCAGATGAATCAAGGGACTCAGATAAACACAAAGAGGTTCTTCAGAAGTATATTGAGAGAATAATGACCCAGTTTGCACCTATGCTGGTCCCCTACATCTGGCAGAATCAGCCTTTCAATCTCAGATATAAACCTGGGAAAGGTAAGGCTGTTTTACTTGTGTGGATTAGTGTGACTTTTAATGTTATCCTGACAACAGTGATGTGTATGTGTAATAGTCCACACTTCATTCAGTGTTGCCGGGAAGAGATTAATGCACTAAACTTTTTAGGTAAGTAATACTTGTCTATATTCAGTTAGCCATAAAGCTTTGTTTTAAAAAAAAATCATATTAATGAAAACTTTCTAAATCTGCCTTAGGAATTAGCATATACTAAACATTATTAAACTCATGGCTATTCTTTTGAACTTTAGTTACTATACTATGCCATAATGTATCTAAGTATCTATACTAAACAGTTTCAGGTATCTGGCTTTAATCATGGTTCCTTTTTTGCTGTTACTCAGTATTCCTTATGTTAATGATGTGTTGAGTAGGCTGCCTTGTTTCATATAGCCGTTTTGGTGAGGATCTGAGTGGCTCTGCCCAGGTTATAAAGATAAATAATTGGGCTTTATGGCTAATACTTGCCACTTACAAGCATTTTGAGGTTTCTTCATTGCTTCCCTGTGTTGTTGGTGCTTGAGATCTGATCTCTGGCAAAATATGGCACTCTGTCCTTTTATGAGAAAAACCCAGGATTAAAGTAGGAGGGAGCAGAGAGACCAAAGAATCACTCAGACAGGTCTGTCTTAGCAAGTAGATGAGTTTATTAGGACTTACAGACAGGACACTCCTGGGCAGCATCAGGACAGCTCCAGAAATCTGCCCCACCTCCCATCTTTAAGCTGCTTGTAAGCTAATTTTTTGGCTCTTTGCCTACTGCGTATAAGCTAATTTTTTGGCTCTTTGCCTACTGCGTATATGCAATGACACTGTTTTCCTTGGTATGTTCCCAGCTATGCCCTGCAATGTTTGGGTTCTCAGGACGTGTTCCTCTGCTCGGCATGATGGCTTTGGCTTGCCAGCTGGCCTTCGAAGTTTAAGCAGCAGACATATACCCTTAAGTAGCCTGGTGGGGAACTGGTCACACTACAGTTCTGTCATTTCTTATAGTTTTATGAAAATAAATCATGGATAGGTGACCAAGTCTCTCCTTACACAGTGACTTATGTGAGGTCTTATTTAGGATCAGGAGCCTGGCATCTTGTGATACCATCACAAGATACCCCCATGTATACATCACAAGTATACATCACTGTGATACTCTCAGTTTAGTGCTTATCTCTTATCTTTTGGCTAGCAATTGCTACATATCTTCCCTACTGTTAATTTTATTGAACTCTTATTCATTGACATACATATGATATTTATTGACAAGAACACTGTCACATTGGTGCAGCACATCTAAAACCAACCCTTTATCTGTCTCTAGAAAACCATTTTTACTGTTTTCTTATCTTGTTTAATGGCATTGCCATCCACCCAGTTATCCAAGCTAGTCAGTAATTCAGAATCATAATCAGTTCCTCACTTCACCATGTTCAGTCAGATGCTAAATCCTGAATGCTTCTAAAATATGACCCCTTCTGTACATCTGTTTGGCTTCAATGTAGGCCCTCTTTATCTCTACATTTGAAAAACAACAACAGCCTCCTAACTTACCTCTCTGGTTCCTGTCTTTCTAGTTCCTCACACTGTTGCCAGTTACGTTTGTAAAACAAACTTGATTGTGTCACTCTCCTGCTTAATATCCTTCAGTAGTTCCCATTGCTTTAAGATGAAATTTAAATCGAAGTCTAATATAGACAAAACTGAAATACAAAAAATATAGTTACTTTAATTGTATTCTCTAGTTGAAGAAACTTGAGATCTGGGGTGGGGAGAAGAAGAGTTGGTTGGGCTGTTCTTCTACCTATTGTTTGCCATGGCAACTCTTGAGACACTCTGTAATGCACTTGTTTGACCTTCATTCTGTTAATGTGGGATATTACTGTACATTGATTTTCATGTGTTGAACCATCCTTACATCTCAGGAATAAATCCCACTTGGTCATGGTGAATAATCTATTTAATGTGCTGTTTAATTCAGATTGCTGATATTTTGTTAAGGATTTCTGTGTTGATATTCATCAGGGATATTGATCTACAGTTTTCTTATATTGTCTTTGTCTGACTTTGGTGTTAGGGTAATGCTGGCCTCAGAAGGAATTTGGGGATTCCCTCCCCTTTATTTTTTTGGAAGATTTTGAGGATTGATGTCAAATTCTTTAAATGTTTGGAAGAGTTCCGCAGTGAAGCCAGTTTTTCTTTGTTAGGAGCTTTTGGATTATTGATTCAATCTCCTTACTAGTTATAGATCTGTTCAGATTTTTGTATTTCTCATGATCCAGTCTTGACAGATTGTGTATTTTTAGGAATTTGTCGATTTCTTCTACGTTATCCAACTTACTGGTATACCATCGTTCATAGAATTATATCTTTCTTGTTTCTATGACATAAGTTGTGCTGTCTCCTCTTTGATTTCCGATTTTAGTTTTTTGAGTATTTGCTCTTATTCCTGGTTAATTAAGTTAATAGTTTGTCAATCTTTTCAAAAAAACCCAACTCAGTTGTTTTGTTTTTCTGTTATTTTTTCTGGTCTCTATTTATTTATCTCTGCTGTAATGTTTATTATTCCTTCCTTATGCTAGGTTTGGGTTTAGTTTTTATTTTTTGTTTTGTTTTGTTTTTTTTGAGGTATAGGTTGTTGATTTGAGATCTTTCACACCTACAAACTTCCTTTTTAGCACTGCTTTCGCTGAATTCCTTAAGTTTTGGTATGATATGCATTCATTTTCATTCGTCCCAAGATATTTTCTAATTTCCCTGTGATTTATTCCAAGAGTGTGTTGTTTAGTTTCCATGTATTTGTGAATAGTGCACGTTTGAAAACTTGTGCTCCATCCAAATCTAGCGTCCTGGTATTCCCAGAATACTCTATACATACATACTCTGTACATCATGCCTTTGTGCCTTTGCACATGCTTTTCTATTTTTCTGGAAAGCTCACCTCTTGTCATTCCTCCAGGCAAGCATAGCACAGATATCCCCTCCTTTATACTCACATAGGCCTTACTGCATACCCCTGTTCTAGAGTTCATTTTTTTTTTTTTTTTTTTTTTTTTTTTTTGAGGCGGAGTCTCGCTCTGTCGCCCGGACTGGAGTGCAGTGGCCGGATCTCAGCTCACTGCAAGCTCCCCTCCCGGGTTTACGCCATTCTCCTGCCTCAGCCTCCCGAGTAGCTGGGACTACAGGCGCCCGCCACCTCGCCCGGCTAGTTTTTTTGTATTTTTAGTAGAGACGGGGTTTCACGGTGTTAGCCAGGATGATGGTCTCGATCTCCTGACCTCGTGATCCACCCGTCTCGGCCTCCCAAAGTGCTGGGATTACAGGCTTGAGCCACCGCGCCCGGCCGAGTTCATTATCTTGTTTTGAGATCATTTGGTTGTCTTGTTTTACCCTGAGCTCCTCAGGAGTAGGCTGCTTCTTCAGGATTGCAACCCCTGCTCCCCAGGACTTAGAGCAATCAGTCAATGAATGTTTATTCAATTGAATGATTATGTGCATTTTATTTGCAGTAACAAATTTATCTGGTTACATGGTTGCTTTTCTCTTGTTTTTAGGAAGTGTTCCTGCTCATATGTTTGGCGTGACAAAGTTTGGGGATAATATTGAGGATGAATGGTTTATTGTTTATGTAATAAAGCAGATCACAAAGGAATTTCCAGAGTTAGTAGCAAGGTATTGTAGTTATTTTAATTATTCTAAAAGAATTCTATTACTGAAACAGTGTGACTACATTTTTATATATTTAGTAATTTATTTTTCTCCTGTAGTCTGCTGGAAATTGTACAGATTTTAATAGTATCTGTGCTTTTTTTTTTTTTTTTTTTTCTCCTGAGAGAGAGTCTTATTCTGTTGCCCAGGCTAGAGTGCAGTGATGTGATCTTGGCTCACTGCAGCCTCCACCTTCCAGGTTTAAGCGATTCTCCTGCCTCAGCCTCTCAAGTAGCTGGGATTACAGGCACGTGCCACCATGCCTGGCTAATTTTGTATTTTTAGTACAGACAAGGTTTCACCATGTTGGCCGGGCTGGTCTTGAACTCCTGACCTCAGGTGATCAACCCACCTCGGCCTCCCAAAGTGCTGGGATTACAGGCATAAGCCACCATGCCCAGGCTTATCTGTATTTTCTTTCTCTTCTCTTGTGACTTCCTTTTCTTGAGAAAGAATTAAGGTAGTATTGAAGAGTTCAACTTCCAAAAGATTTCAAATAAAACCTACTTATTTTAGGTTTTCTTTTTAAAATTCTAATTATGAAAAAACAAATACATGTGGTAAACAAAATTCAGATGATACAAAGGGTTCTACTGCTCTTGCTTCCCAGAAGTAATCACCATTAAATTCCTTATGAATCTTTGAAAAATAAAATTCCATTCATACACATACATACATATTTCACATGTTTTTAAATGTGTATTCCTGTACTAGACCATAGCTATATTTTTTGAGAAATCATACACAGAAACAATTTAAACAGAAGTCAGTGAACAATCGTATAGGAAGCTAAATAGGTAACACCGTTAAAAATGGGACCCAAGGCCGGGCGCGGTGGCTCAAGCCTGTAATCCCAGCACTTTGGGAGGCCGAGACGGGGGGATCACGAGGTCAGGAGTTCGAGACCATCCTGGCTAACACGGTGAAACCCCGTCTCTACTAAAAAATACAAAAGCTAGCCGGGCGAGGTGGCTGGCGCCTGTAGTCCCAGCTACTCGGGAGGCTGAGGCAGGAGAATGGCGTGAACCCGGGAGGCGGAGCTTGCAGTGAGCTGAGATCCGGCCACTGCACTCCAGCCTGGGCGACAGAGCAAGACTCCGTCTCAAAAAAAAAAAAAAAAAAAAAAAAAAAATTGGCACCCGAATTTTCTGTAATTACCATGTAATGCCAGCAGAGGGCATTCTGCCCACTTATATTTTGTCCTGGTTTTCCTAGTCAGCACCCAAATTCTGATCTTTTTTTACCCACCCAACCTCTTTCCCAACGGAACAAAAGAGAAGGGAGAAAAAAAAAACCTTTGAAAACTTATTATTTAAATTTTAAGCACACATTAAAGAGAATGAACCCACATGTTCCCATTATCCAGCTTCAACAATTACCAACTCATGGTCATTATTATTTGATCTGTGGCTCTCATTTGATCCTTAAATACTTCAGGATGTAAATCTAAGAGATAACTCATTTTATCTTTAACGTTAAATACATTTATTTAAATTTTTTAAGTTTTTTTTTTTTTGAGACGGAGTATCGCTCTGTTGCCCAGGCTGGAGCGCGGTGGCCGGATCTCAGCTCACTGCAAGCTCCGCCTCCCGGGTTCACGCCATTCTCCTGCCTCAGCCTCCTGAGTAGCTGGGACTACAGGCGTCCGCCACCTCGCCCGACTAGCTTTTGTATTTTTTAGTAGAGACGGGGTTTCACCGTGTTAGCCAGGATGGTCTCGATCTCCTGACCTCGTGATCCGCCCGTCTCGGCCTCCCAAAGTGCTGGGATTACAGGCTTGAGCCACCGCGCCCAGCCTAAATTTTTAAATTTACTTATTATTTATTTAGTTTTTTAAAGACAGGGTCTCACTGTTTTGCCCAGGCTGGACTTGAACTCCTGGGCTCAAGCCATCCTCCTGCCTTAGTCTCCCGAGTAGCTGGTACTGCAGGCACATGCCACTGTGCTTTATTTTATTTTATTTTTTTGAGACAGCATCTCACTCTGTTGCCCAGACTGGACTGCAGTGGAACAATCTCGGCTCACTGCAACCTCTGCCTCCTGGGCTCAAGCGATTCTCATACCTCATCCTCCTGAGTAGCTGGGGCTATAGGCGTGCACTACCACACCTGGCTAATTTTTGTATTTTTTGTAGAGACAAGTTTTCACCATGTTGACCAGGCTGGTCTCAACCACCTGACCTCAAGTGATCCACCGGCTGCCTCAGCCTCCCAAAGTGCTGGGATTACAAGTGTGAGCCACTGCACCAAGCCTATTTTTTAAATTGACAAATAAAAATTGTATATATTTATTATGCATAACATGTTGTCTTGAAATGCATATATGTTGGCTGGGCGTGGTGCCTCACACCTGTAATCCCAGCACTTTGGGAGGCCGAGGTGGGCGGATCACGAGGTCAGGAGATCAACACCATCCTGGCTAACATGGTTAAACCCCGTCTCTACTAAAAAATACAAAAAAATTAGCCGGGTTTGGTGGTGGGCACCTGTAGTCCTGGCTACTCGGGAGGCTGAGGCAGGAGAATGGCGTGAACCCAGAGGCGGAGCTTGCAATGAGCAGAGATCACGCCACTGCACTCCAGCCTGGGCGACAAAGCGAGGCTCCCGTCTCAAAAAAAAAAAAAGAAATATATATATATATTGTAGGATGGCTGAATTGAGCTGATAACATACATTACTTCACATACGTATTGTTTTGTGTATGGTGAGAATATTTAAAATCTACTGCCCGGCTGGGCGCGGTGGTTCACGCCTGTAATCCCAGCACTTTGGGAGGCCGAGGTGGGCGGATCACAAGGTCAGGAGTTCGAGGCAATCCTGGCCGACATGGTGAAACCCTGTCTCTACTAAAAAATACAAAAAATTAGCCAGGCATGGTGGCGTGCGCTTGTAGTCTCAGCTACTTGGGAGGCTGAGGCAGGGGAATCACTTGAACCTGGGAAGTGGAGATTGCAGTGAGCCGAGATGGCGCCACTGCACTCCAGCCTGGTGACAGAGCGAGACTCCATCTCAAAAAAAAAAAAAAAAAAAATCTACTGCCTTAGCAAGTTTCAAGAACACAATACATTGTAGGCCTGGGGCGGTTGCTTAGGCCTGTAATCCCAACACTTTGGGAGGTTGAAGCAGAAGCATCACATGAGGTCAGAAATTCCAGACGAGCCTGGCCAACGTGGTGAAACCCCATCTCTACTAAAAATACAAAAATTAGCCAGGTGTGGTGGCCCATACCTGTGGTCCCAGCTACTCGGGAGGCTGAGGCAGGAAAATCGCTTGAGCCTAGGAAGTAGAGGTTGCAGTGAGTGTGATTGCACCACTAATTCCCGCCTGGACGACAGGGTGAGACTCTGTCTCAGAAATAAAATAAAATAATAAAAATAGAAGTATAGAGCTAGAACGGTATATAACAGTATAGAAAATATGCTATGTCTTGTGTAAAACGGAGAAAATACAAATATATATTTATATAGCTAGATTATGTGTGAGCAAACTCTAGAAGGATATACAAGAAATAGCAGTGATGCGTGTAGGGTTGAGCAGATAGGGACAAAAGTAGGAGGAAAACTTTTTCATTTTACAACTTTTTTTTTTTTTTTGAGACAGTTTCGCTTTTGTTGCCCAGGCTGGAGTGCAATGGTGCGATGTCGGCTCACCGCAACCTCTGCCTCCCAGGTTCAAGCAATTCTCCTGCCTCAGCCTCCCGAGTAGCTGAGATTGCAGGCATGCGCCACCATGCCTGGCTAATTTTTTTTTCGTATTTTTAGTAGAGACGGGGTTTCTTCATGTTAGTCAGGCTGGTCTTGAACTCCTGACCTCAGGTGATCCGCCCACCTTGGCCTCCCAAAGTGCTGGGATTACAGGCGTGAGCCACCACGCCTGGCCATGTAAATTTTAATATATTTTTTAAAAAATTTAACCATGTGAATGTATAACCTATTTTTAAAAATAAAATTTAAAAAAGTGTTGCAGGCTGGGCATGGTGGCTCATACCTGTAACCCCAGCACTTTGGGAGGCTGAGGCAGGCGGATCACTTGAGGTCAGGAGTTTGAGACCAGCCTGGGCAACATAGCAAAACCCTGTCTCTACTAAAATTACAAAAATTAGCTGGGCATGATGGCAGGCACTTGTAATCCCAGCTATTCGGGAGGCTGAGGCAGGAGAATCGCCTGAACACAGGAGGTGGAGGTTGAAGTGAGCCGAGATCATACCACTGCACTCTAGCCTGGGTGACAGAGCGAGACTCTGTCTCAAAAATAAAAAAATAAGTGATGCAAATGAGGCAGAAATAATTATCTTTTCAGGCCCAAATAACACCTCCGACATGAAGGCTTTTCTAATCTCAGCTATATGTTTTTTTTTCTTTTGGAACCCTATAGTACTCTGTATATTTTCATATTTTTGTCTAATATTTCTTTATGTAAATTGCTTATCTTCTCTCCCTATCTCTGCCTTCAACTGCTCCTTACAATCTTTTGTCTCCTTCAGTGCTTAATGTTATCTTAAACATTTTGCTTTCTTATAGCCATCTGCACATAGTACCTATTCAAATATTTACTAAGATGAAGAGGAAAATGTATTAGAATAAAAGTGTTCTGGTTACTAGCAGATATGTGCTTTTTGAATGCAAAATTGGAAATTTTCTTGCATTAGGATTGAAGACAATGATGGTGAATTCTTGTTAATAGAAGCTGCTGACTTTCTCCCTAAATGGTTGGATCCTGATAATAGCACCAATAGGGTAAGTATACCCAAGTTTAGAAAATTTGTAGAGATGAAATCATGCTGCATTACATTCATATGTACCTACAGTTTGCCAGTGCCCACTATGAAAATTAAAATGTACCATTTGCAGGTATTTTTCCACCATGGAGAATTGTGTATTATTCCTGCACCAAGAACACCTGGAGCAGAATCTTGGTTACCCACCACACCCCCAACAATTCCACAAGCATTGAATATAATCGCAGCACATCCAGAAAAAATACTTGCTTCAGAATCTATACGAGCTGCTGTGAGTAGGCGCATCAGAGGGTAAGAAAAATATCACTTACATTGCTAATTAAGGAACCTTTTGGTTTCGTGTAGTTCAGTCTTTCTTTGATTTTTGTTTGTTTTCCTTAAAGCTCTGTTGGAGTTGATCAGTCTTTCTTTGACTGTAAAATATCTTTCACCTAGATTAATGCTAATTTTCACTTTGTCTTCATTCCTCTTTATGGAATAGACTAATAAATTAAACTTAGAGATTTTAAAATCGGGAAACAGATACATCTTTAAATTCCCATTCAGAAGTGTTACAATCTTGTCCCAATATTTTTGCATTTATACACCTTAGATATTGTGGCTAAGTATTAGCTATATCCATGGGTAAAAAATTTGAGACCTTTAAAAATAGAAACTTCCTGGACCTGGAGCGGTGGCTCACGCCTGTAATCCCAGCACTTTGGGAGGCTGAGTGGAGGGCAGATCATGAGGTCAGGAGTTCAAGACCAGCCTGGCCAACATAATGAAATCCCGTCTCTACTAAAAAAAAAAAAAAAAAAAAGCGGGACGTGATAGCAAGTTCCTGTAATCCCAGCTACTTTGGAGGCTGAGGCAAGGAGAATCGCTTGAACCTGGGAGGCGGAGGTTGTAGTGAGCTAAGATCGCATCACTGCACTCCATCCCAGGCGACAGGGGGTGACTCCGTCTCAAAAAAAAAAAGAAAAGTAGAAACCGAATGGAGTCCAAACAAGGTGCTCAGGTTTTACTGTTGTTTTGGGTCTATATTATGGGATTCTTTGACCTATATCAGAAATCTGTTTCTGAATAAAACTTTAGCTTTTATTACAGATAACGGTCTTAGCCTAAGTAAGCATATTTAGTTCATCCATTTCAAATTTGGGTGACCTATTAAATATTAAGCACCATTCAGCCTAGTAACAATATTAAAAATCTTTTGCCGGGCGCGGTGGCTCAAGCCTGTAATCCCAGCACTTTGGGAGGCCGAGACGGGCGGATCACGAGGTCAGGAGTTCGAGACCATCCTGGCTAACATGGTGAAACCCTGTCTCTACTAAAAAATACAAAAAATCTAGCCGGGCGAGGTGGCTGGCGCCTGTAGTCCCAGCTACTTGGGAGGCTGAGGCAGGAGAATGGCGTAAACCCAGGAGGCGGAGATTGCAGTGAGCTGAGATCCGGCCACTGCACTCCAGCCTGGGTGGCAGAGCAAGACTCCGTCTCAAAAAAAAAAAAAAAAAAAAAAAATTTTGGCCGGGTGCAGTGGCTCACGCCTGTAATCCCACCACTTTGGGAGGCCAAGGCAGGTGGATCACGAGGTCAAGAGATCGAGACCATCCTGGCCAACATGGTGAAATGCCGTGTCTACTAAAAATACAAAAAATCAGCCGGGCATGGTGGCAGGCCCCTGTAGTCCCAGCTACTGGGGAGGCTGAGGCAGGAGAATCACTTGAACCCAGGAGGTGGAGGTTGCAGGGAGGCAGGGGTTGCCGTGAGCCGAGGTTGCACCACTGCATTCCAGCCTGGCGACAGAGTGAGACTCTGTCTCAAAAATAATAATAAATAAAAAATAAAAATCTCTTTTAGCTTCAGCATACTTTGCACCATTCTTTTAGCAGAATAAACTCTGATTTTATGTTTATTCCAAAGTATAATAGATTTTTTTGTTTTGTTTTGTTTTGTTTTGTTTTGCTTTTGGGGTGGAATTTTGCTCTTGTCACCCAGGCTGGAGTGCAGTGGCGCAATCTCGGCTCACTGCAACCCTCGCCTCCCGGGTTCAAGCAATTCTCCTGCGTCAGCCTCCTGAGTAGTTGGGACTACAGGCGTGTCCCACCACACCCAGCCAATTTTTTGTATTTTTAGTAGAGACGGGGTTTCACTGTGTTAGCCAGGATGGTCTCGATCTCCTGACCTAGTGATCCACCTGCCTCGGCCTCCCAAAGTTGTTTTGTTTTTATTGAGCTACCATAATCCCTTTTCTTTATTTTCCATTTCTTCCTACTTTTTTCTTTCCCTCTCTTCTTTCTTATAGTATTAAGTGTATATACAGTATCTTTTTTCATCTCTCTTGTCACTCTCTATATACTGCTCTCGCTGAACAAAGAGAAGATGTCAAAAAGAATGTGAATGGTATAAGAATTCTAGGTATTTATATACCGTAAAATGAAAGTAATTATGTTACCTGTCCCAGGTACCCAGAAAAAATTCAGGTCTCCCTTCATCGAGCACACTGCTTCCTTCCAGCTGGCATTGTGGCAGTGCTAAAGCAGCGCCCCAGATTGGTGTCTGCAGCAGTCCAGGCATTTTACCTACGAGACCCTATTGACCTGCGAGCCTGTCGTGTTTTCAAGACATTCTTGCCTGAAACACGAATAATGACATCGGTGAGATTTCTATCTTGGTCATTTAGTTTCTCTTACTGGAAACAGAGTTGAAACATTATTACTTTTCTCTTTTTACATTTCTCAGTGCTCAGTGAATGAAACATTATTTTAATTGTTCTCTAGAAGGAAAAAGGAAATCTTCTGTTTCTTCATAGCATGTTAATATAGGTCGAATATTCCTTATCTGAAATGCTTGGGACCAGAAGTATTTCAGATTTCAGATTTATTTGGATTTTGGAATATTTGCGTTATACTTACTAGTTGAGCATTCCAAATCTGAAAATTCTGAAATCTCAAAACTTTGAGCATGTCATTGGGACTCAAAAAGTTTTGGATTTTGGAACATTTTAGATTTCAGATATTTACATTTGGGATGCTCAAACTATACACATTTTTTTCTTTTCTTGCACCCAGTGAAGGAAATTTTCAAGAGACCTGCCTCCCCATTTTATACTGAATGTTTCATAGCTATTTTTGACCATATTTTTCTATTTCTGTAATTATTTCCTTTTTTTTTTTTTTCTGGGACAGAGTCTCACTCTCTCACCCAGGCTGGAGTATAGTGGAGCCATCTCAGCTTACTACAACCTCTGCTTCCTGGGCTCAAGCAATTCTCCTGCCTTCTGAGTAGCTGGGATTACAGGCACCTCCCAACACACCCAGCTGATTTTTATATTTTTAGTAGAGACGGTGTTTCGCCATGTTGGCCAGGCTGGTCTTGATCTCCTGACCTCAAGTGATTCAGCCATCTCACCCTCCCAAAGTGCTGGGATTACAGGCGTAAGCCACCATGCCCGGCCTAATTATTTCCTTCTTAACAATAAAACATTTCATCTCTTCCAGGGAATTAAGAATTATTCTTGGCCAGGCATGGTGGCTCACACCTGTAATCCCAGCACTTTGGGCGACCAAGGCAGGTAGATCACTTGAACCCAGGTGTTTGAGACCAGACTGGGCAACATGGGGAACCCCATCTCTACAAAAAGTAAAAAAATTAGCCAGGTGTGGTGGTGGGCACCTGTAATCCCCACTACTTGGGAGGCTGAGGCAGGAGGATTACTTGACCCCAGGAGGTTTGGGAGGCTGAGGTGGGCAGATCACCTGAGGTCAGTAGTTTGAGACCACCATGGCCAACATGGTAAAACCCCATCCCTGAGGCTTCAGTGAGCCATGATTGCTCCACTGCACTCTAGCCTCTGCAATAGAACAAGACCCTGTCTCAGAAAAAGAAAAAAAAAAGAATTATCTTTATCTTCCACCCATTTAATTGCTGTATAATATAACTAATGATAAGAATTTTACTAGTGATTACTAAAAAGTAGGCACTAGAGTACATTTTTTTTTTTTTTTTTTTGCAACAGAGTCTTGCTCTGTTATCCAGGCCGGAGAGCAGTGGAGCAGTCTTGGCTCACTGCAACCTCCACCTCACGGGTTCAAGTGATTCTCCTGCTTCAGCCTCCCGAGTAGCTGGAATTACAGGCATGCACCACCATGCCTGGGTAATTTTTGTATTTTTAGTAGAGATGGGGTTTCACCATGTTGACCAGCCTGGTCTCAAACTCCTGACCTCAGGTGATCTGCCCACCTCGGCCTCCCAAAGTGTTGGGATTACAGGCGTGAGCCACCATGCCTGGCCAGCAGTAGGGTAAATTTTATGGTATGTGAGTTGTATCTCAATAAAGCTGTTACGAAAAACAAGTAGGCAGTGAATAGGTTGAATTTGCTTTGCATTTCATATGAATATGAAGCTTATAAATGGACTTCTTCTTATATTTAACTATAAAGTGATATTCACAATTTTAATTTCAGGAAAAGACTCATATATTTTGTGTCTTGATGCCCAGGTCACATTCACTAAATGTCTATATGCACAGTTGGTGCAACAAAGGTTTGTGCCGGACCGGCGGAGTGGATACATGCTGCCCCCTCCATCTGATCCCCAGTACCGAGCCCATGAATTGGGCATGAAATTGGTAATGTTGAACCAGAACATGTTGTTTTCTTTTTTTATGTAAATGGGCTTTTAATAGAACAGTGGCACAATATAGAAAGTCCGGAAATACACCCTGTTTATGTAAGAATGCAGTAAAATGTGACATTTCAATTTAGAATGAAAAAAATGGATTACTTAGTAAGTGATGATGGGACAAGTGTGAAGTCACCTGAAAAATTGAAGTTGATTCCCTAACACCTATACCAAAATAAATTCCAATTGGATCAAATATTTGAACATAAAAATTAAAACTATAAAATTTGAAAAAAAAAGCCTTTTATAATTGGAATAGGAAAGGCCTTTCTATGCATGACTTGAAACCAGAAGCTATAAAGGGAAGACTGATAAATTTGATTATGCAAAAATTAAGCATTTCTGCATTGGAAAGAAAAACTCCATAAATAAAGTCAAAAGTTAGCAAATCTGGAAAAAGTGTTATATTTGCAATCTAAATGAAAAAAAGCTGACTTCTCTAATATATAAAGTGTTCCTTTAAGTCAATATGAAAAAGATAATACTAGCCAATTAATTTTAAAATGTTCAGGAACCATGAACATAGTCCACAGGAAAGGAAATACAGGTGACCTTTAAGTTAAACATACGAAAAATATTTAATCTTACTCATAATAAAAGAAATGCACTTTAAAGCTGCAAAATAGTGTTTTTCATCATTTATTAGCAAGTATCAAATGGCTTGATAATACATACTGGGTTGTTGAGAATATGTAGAGAAAAACACTCTCAGACATTGTTGATAGGAATATAAGTTGATTGTATCCCTTAGGAGAACATTTTGGCAAAACAGATGTTCCTTGGCTTACAGTGGGGTTACTTCCTGATAAACCAATCAAAGATGGAAAATATCATAAGTCAAAAATATATTTAATACATCCAACCCACCAAACATCATAGCTTCGCCTAGCCTACCTTAAATGGGCTCAGAATACTTACATTAGCATACAGTTGGGCAAAATCATCTAACACAAAGCCTATTTTATAATAAACTGTTGAATATGTCTTGTAATTTATTGAATACAGTATACTGTAGAGTACAGTATTAGTTGATTGCCCTTGTGATCACATTGCCAACTGCAGCTTGCTGCCACTGTGTATCCAGTATCATGAGAGAGTATGCATATTGCTAGCCTGTGAAAGACAAGAATTATAAGTAAGGTTTCTACGGAATGCATATTGCTTTCACATCATCATAAAGTCAAAAAAGTGTTAAGTCAAACCATCATAAGTTGGGGACCATCTGTATCCATCAACATTTAAAATGCACAAACCTTTTTGATCAGCATTTTCACTACTAGAAAATGATTATGTATTTTACATGTATACAAGGACATATATGGAGCATACTCCTGACAGCATTGTTCATAGTAGCAAGAGATTAGAAACTACTTAAATGTCCATTAGTAGGGGAATAGATAAATTATGCTTTAGCCATGAAGTAAGATGGATGAATTTGTGTGTGCTCATGTAAGTGATCTTCAAGGTATATGGTTAAGTGTAAAAAGCAAGGTGTAGAATAGTGTGTATGTGTCCATTGAGCAACAAAAGGGGTGGAGTAGAAAGCTATGCATACAGAGAGGCATACACATACCTACTTCAGTGTGTAGGTTACTTCTGAAAGGATGTGCAAGAAGTTGGTAACGGTGTTCTCTAGCTTGATCAGGGAAGCTCCCTGATCATCACATTTAGCCATGTGCATCTATTATATTTTTTTAATCAAAGGACTTTTAGAATGAAGTGATTTCCTCTCTTTACTGTGTCTGAGATCATGTTCAATTTATGTATAATTTCTATTGGACAATAAACCTTTTGTAACCCTTTTCATAATCCTTTTTGTAACCCTTTTCATAAATTTCATGATACATAATAAATGTAAATTTCTGGTTTTGTAATCAGCAGGAAAAGGAATCTCTTTGAAGAGAACAGGAATCTTTGTTGCATATCATTTTCTTTCCTTTTATTTTTTAGTAATCTATAATGATTGAGAAACTTGGGAATAAGTTTATATTTTTCATAAAATTCAAAAAGTGTTATAATTGTCCAAATGCCCATGTATCCAGTCACTTAGTTCTAGAGTGTGGCTCAATGGAAAGAAAGTAATATGTTATAATAAGATATGGAAAAAAAAGGAACTTAGTAACAAAAATTCTACCTGTCTCATCTAGGCTCATGGATTTGAGATCTTATGCTCCAAATGTAGCCCACATTTTTCTGATTGCAAGAAATCCCTTGTGACTGCCTCACCGCTCTGGGCCAGTTTCCTTGCAAGTCTGAAAAAGGATGATTACTTTAAGGTAGGACTTGGAAAGTATTTGTTTGTAAGTATACAATCCAGGGAAAATCAAGCCAGTGACTTAAAGTCCTATAGTCCATATTTAAATGTGTGACATAATTATGGAAGCTAGAGTTAAAGCAGACCTTTCTAGTTCAGTGGTATTCAGGTGCTAATGAAGGAGGTGTCTATGAACTGTTTCCAGTATTAGAGGAAAACTAATACTGTTGGTACTAAATGATGAAAGTGATTATTTGTACCAGATAAAACAACTTGCAAAAACTTGATAATGCAAACACAAAAACACCAGATAGGAAAATTAGCAAAGGTGTGGATTTTAAAAATTATTAAAAGATATCTAGTAAATTTCTCTTAAAATACTCAACTTCACAAGTAGTAAAGATACACATATGAACACAGTAATGAAGAATGTCTTTCATGTATGTACAAAAGGATATGAATGATACTCTGTGCTGTCAAGAGTATGGTAAAAATAATACTCCTATACCTTGCTGGTAACATTGCAAATTGGTAGAATCTTAATTGGAAAGTAATTTGGTAGTGTCTTCCAAGAGGTATAGAAAGGTTCAAACTTGGAACCTTCACTTTGAATAATCTTTTTAAAGGAAATATCCAAGAAGTAGAAAAGTCCCTAAGAATATGATGATGATAAAGATGGCATAGCAATACAAAAACTACTTAAGATATTATAGCATATATATGGTGGGTTTTGTTTTCATTTTTGTTTTTTTCTTTTTTTGAGATGGAGTTTTGCTCTTGCCTCCCAGGCTGGAGTGCAAAGGCACAATCTTGGCTCACTACAACCTCTGCCTCCTTAGGTTCAAGGGATTCTCCTCAGCCTCAGCCTCCTGAGTAGCTGGAATTACAGGCACACACCACCACACCTAGCCAATTTTTGTATTTTTAGTAGAGATGGGGTTTCACCATGTTGGCCAGGCTGATCTCAAACTCCTGACCTCAGGTGATCCATCCGCCTTGGCCTCCCAAAGTGCTGGGATTACAGGCATGAGCCACCGTGCCCAGCTATTACTGTTGTTGTTATTGTTGTTGTACAGGGTCTTGCTCTGTCATGCAAGCCAGATTGTTGTGGTAGGATCATAGCTCACTGCAGCCTTGAACTCCTGGGCTCAAGTGATCCTCCTGCCTCAGCCTGTCAAATAGCTGAGACTATAGGCATGTGCCACCATGCCTGGCTAATGATTTTTTTTTTCTTTTTAGTAGAGTCGAAGTCTTGCTATGTTGCCCAGCCTGGTCTCAAACTCATGTCCTCAAGTGATCCTCCTCCCAGCTTGCCTCCCAAAGTATTTTTTTTTTTTTTTTTTTTTTTTTTTTTTTTTTTTTTTTTTTTTTTT
>NW_016816204.1:1328014-1332921 GCF_001698545.2 Rhinopithecus bieti
TTTTTTTGTGAGACGGAGTCTGGCTCTGTCGCCCAGGCTGGAGTGCGGTGGCCGGATCTCAGCTCACTGCAAGCTCCGCCTCCCAGGTTCAGGCCATTCTCCTGCCTCCGCCTCCCAAGTAGCTGGGACTACAGGCGCCCGCCTCGTCGCCCGGCTAGTTTTTTGTATTCTTTAGTAGAGACGGGGTTTCACCGTATTAGCCAGGATGGTCTCGATCTCCTGACCTTGTGATCCGCCCGTCTCGGCCTCCCAAAGTGCTGGGATTACAGGCTTGAGCCACCGCGCCCGGCCGTATATTCTTAAAAAATGTAAAATACTAAGTATGACTATCATTATAAATACGCATTTAGAAAACACAAATGATAGTAATGGTGGGATTTTGCCATTTTTTATTCTACTTGACAAACTTTCTGTACTTTGTTTTGTGAATTACTAGTTAATCAGTTGTATCTTTAACTTTTTTTTTTTTTCGTAGAGGCAGGGTCTTACCATGTCGCCCAGGCTAGTCTTGAACTCCTGAGCTCAAGCAATCTGCCCACCTCATCCTCCCAAAGTGTTGGGATTATAGGTGTGAACCATCACACCCAGCCAATTATATCTTAAAAGAAAATGGTAGAAAACTCTCCAAACTGGAAATAGGCCCTTAATGGTGAAAAAGATTAGGAATTACTACATCTAGCCGAGTCCCCTCATTTGAAGAAATTGGAGCTCAAACAGGCCCATTAATGACAAATCAGGGCCTAGGACTTGGGACATGTGATTCCTGAGTAGTAGACTATTTGCTGCCTGCCTGAAAGTTGCTGGTGAACACATTTTTTTCATGACGACTTGTGAGTAATGTTCTGAAGACCATTTTTTTTTAAGGGACTGATAGAAGGTTCTGCTCAGTACCGGGAAAGGCTAGAAATGGCAGAGAATTACTTCCAGCTCTCAGTAAACCGGCCAGAAAGGTGAGTTATTGTTAAGACTCCTACTACAAAGATTGGTATTTAGGTAGTTCTTTTTATTTTTTATTTATTATTTATTTGTTATTCTTATTTGTTTATTGTTTTGAAACCGAGTCTCACTCTGCCACACAGGCTGGCAGCCTCCACCTCCTGGGCTCAAGTGATCACACCACTGCACTCCAGCCTGGATGACAGAGTGAGACTCTGCCTCAGAAAAGAAAAAAAAAAACAACGAAAGAAATTTTGCGTCCTCCTCTGTGTAATTTTACTCATTATGATATCACATTTTCCATGGCATTAAACAAAGTCTTTATAAACATAATTTTTAAAAGCTGCACAATATGGCCAGGCATGGTGGCTCACGCCTGTAGTCCCAGCACTTTGGGAGGCCAAGGCAGGCGGATCACGAGGTCAAGAGATCGAGACCATCCTGGTCAACATGGTGAAACCTTGTATCTACTAAAAATACAAAAATTAGCCGGGCACGATGGTACGCGACAGTAGTCCCAGCTACTTGGGAGGCTGAGGCAGGAGAATTGCTTGAACCCAGGAGGCAGAGGTTGCTGTGAGCTGAAACTGCACCTGGTGACAGAGCAAGACTCCGTCTCAAAAAAAAAAAAAGCTGCACAATATTCCAGCAAACGGATGTGCCGCCATAATTTACTCAACTGTTTTTTACTGTTGGGGAAAAAATTACAAGTAGCTTAAATGTCCTCCAACATTTTAATTTATGTTGCAGGAGAGGCTTCCATTCTGCACACCAGGATAAATTTTAAACAGTTTAAAACCAAACTTCCATCTCCCTCCAGACCTGTTGTTGAATTCCCAATGTTTGTGGTTTTTTAAAAATAGCTGAATTAATATTGTAGACTTTTATTTTAGATTTACCTTTCATTTTCACTTTTTTTCATTTATTGTTATTATTTTTTATTTTTATTTTTTTAGACAGAGCCTCACTTAGTCACCCAGGCTGGAGTGCAGTCCTCCGTCTCCCGGGTTGAAGTGATTCTCCTGCCTCAGCCTCCCAAGTAACTAGGACTATAGGCATGTACCACCATGTCTGGCTAATTTTTGTATTTTTAGTAGAGACAGGGTTTCACCATGTTGGCCAGACTGGTCTCAAACTCCTGACCTCAGGTGATCCACCCACCTTGGCCCCCCAAAGTGCTGGGATTGCAGGCGTGAGCCAATGCACCCAGCCATTAATTTTTTATTTTTAATTATTGTGGCTACATACTAGTTGTACATATTTTTTTTTTTTGAGACGGAGTCTCACTCAGTCGCCCAGGTTGGAGTGCAATGGCGCAATCTTGGCTCACTGCAAGCTCCACCTCTCGGGTTCACGCCATTCTCCTGCCTCAGCCTCCCAAGTAGCTGGGACTACAGGCGCCCGCCGCCGCAGCTGGCTAATTTTTTGCATTTTTTTTTTTTAGTAGAGATGGGGTTTCACTGTGTTAGCCAGGATGGTCTCGATCTCCTGACCTCGTGATCCGCCCGCCTCGGCCTCCCAAAGTGCTGGGATTACAGGCGTGAGCCACCACGCCCGGCCTAGTTGTACATATTTATGGGGTACACGTGATTACATGTATAATGTCCATGTGGCATACAGTGTATAATGATCAAATCAGGGTAATTAAGCTATCCATCACCTCAAGCATTTATTTCTTTGTGTTGGGAAAATTCTTAGTTATTCAATTTTTTAAAGGTATTTGGAACTATATAATAAATTATTATTAACTGTAGTCACCCTCTTGTGCTACCAAACACTAGCTCTTTTTAATTTTTTTTAAAATCTTTTTTGGGATTTGCCAGGAAGATGTTACTAAAAAGGGGTCCAGATGCAGACCCCAAGAGAGGGTTCTTGGATCTCATGCAAGAAAGAATTTGCGGCGAGTCCATAAAGTAAAGTGCAAGTACGTTTATTAAGAAAGTAAAGGAATAAAGAATGGCTATTCCATAGGCAGAGCAGCAAACACTAGCTCTTATTCCTTCTATTTAACTAATTTTTGTAGCCATTAACTATTTCCTCTTCTCCCCCCCACACTCTGCTACCCTTCCCAGCCTCTGGTAACCATCATTCTACCTTTTTTTATTTTATTATTATTATTTTTACAGAGTCTCACTGTGTTGCCCAGGCTGGAGTACAGTGGTACAGTCATAGCTCATTGCAGTCTTGACATCCTAGATTTAAGAGGTCCTCCTGCCTTGGCTTCTCAAAGTTCTGGGATTACAAGTGTGAGCCACAGAACCCAGCCAACCATTATTCTGCTCTCCATCTCTCAGTTCAGAATTGTTTTTAGCTCCTACATATAATATCATAGACTTTCTCCCAATTTATTAGAGACGGTAATAGTGAAAAATTACAAGCAACCAAAGTATCCATCAATAATGGATAAATGAATTGCAGTTTATTTATATGATAGCCTATCTAGTAGTTAACCAGAGATTAACTATATTTACATATATCTGATTTAGGATTTTTCAACCTCAGTGCTACTGACATTTTAGATCTGATCATTTGTTGTGAGGGACTGGCTTGCGCTTCATAGGACATTTAACAGCATCCCTGGCCTCTATCCAGTAAATATCAATAGCACTTCTCTCTCATCCCCCAATAATGACAACCAAAAATGTCTCCAGACATTGCCAGATGTACCTAGGGGCAAAATTTTCCCTGGTTGGGAACCACTGATCTAAATGAATAGATTTCAAAACAATGTCAGTGAAAAAAAAAAAAAAGAAAAGCAAGTTATAAATATGTACGGTAATGGGTACAAAAAAAAATAGAATGAATAAGACCTACTATTTGATAGCACAACAGGGTGACTATAGTCAATAATAACTTAATTATATATTTAACATAGAGTGTAATTGGATTGTTTGTAACTTGAAGGATAAATGCTTAAGAGGATGGATACTCCATTCTCCATGATGTGCTTATTTCACATTACATGCCTGTATCAAAACATATATCCTGTAAATATATACACCTACTATGTACCCACAAAAATTAAAAATTAAAATGAAAAGAATAAAATACATACCATGTGGATGTTACACATATAAAAATTTTAAATACACAAAATACAGTCTGGGCGCAGTGGCTCACGCCTGTAATGCCAGCATTTTGGGAGGCCAAGACAGGTGGATTACGAGGTCAGGAGTTCAAGACCAGCCTGGCCAATATGGTGAAACCCTGTCTCTACTAAAAATTCAAAAATTAGCTGGGCGTGGTGGCATGCACCTGTAGTCCCAGCTGCTCAGGAGGCTGAGGCAGGAGAATCGCATGAACCCTGGAGGCGGAGGTTGCAGTGAGCCGACATTGTGCCACTGCACTCCAGCCTAGGTGACAGAGCAAGACTCTGTCTCAAAACAAAACAAAACTATACATTATTTATAGATACATATATATTCATTTATTCAACAAATATTTATTGAGTGCCTCCTATGTGCCAGGTCCTATTCCAGGCATTGGGAATACAATAAATGAACCCAAAGTGTCCTCGTCCTTATGGAGCTCACATGCTAATGTAGGAGAAAGACCGCAAGCCATTATGTAATGTTAGATGGTGGTAAGTGCTATGAAGAAAAAGCAGTGAGTGGGGATACAGGGGCAGAGACTGCTCTTCTAGATAGATAAGTTTAATCTTCTAGAAGATTAAACTTCCTTAGGCCTTTCTAAGGAAGTTTTCTTTGAGAAGGGACCTGAATTAAGTGAAGGAGTGAGGCATTCAGGTATTTAGGGGAATAACATTCCAGCAAAAGGACAGACAGCAAATACAAGAAATAGAAACATATATATATATATATATACACACAGAGAGAGAAAAGCGCTGAAGTGTACTTGAGAAAACAGTCACCTCTGGGGAACAAGACAATGGATTGGGATGGGTGGCAGTGGTCATCAAAGGAAACATTAGCTTTCGCTACAATATTTTTTTTTTTTTTTTTTTTTTTTTT
>NW_016816204.1:1334425-1346054 GCF_001698545.2 Rhinopithecus bieti
TTTTTTTTTTTTTTTTTGAGATGAACTCTCACTGTGTCGCCCAGGCTGGAGTGCAGTGGCGTGATCCCATCTCACTGCAAGCTCCACCTCCCGGGTTCATGCCATTCTCCTGCCTCAGCCTCCCAAGTAGCTGGGACTACAGGCACCCGCCACCACACCCGGCTTTTTTTTCTTTTTTTTTTTTTTTAGTAGAGATGGGGTTTCACTGTATTAGCCAGGATGGTCTCGATCTCCTGACCTCGTGATCTGCCCGCCTCGGCCTCCCAAAGTGCTGGGATTACAGGCGTGAGCCACAGCCCCCACCCAATGGAGTCTTTCTCTTGTCGCCCAGCTTGGAGTGCAATGGCATGATCTTGGCTCACTGCAACCTCTGCCTCCTGGGTAGTACAGACTTTGCAAAAGTTATAGAACTTCCCTAGGCTCTGGTTTTCTCATCTGTAAAACAGGATTATTACCTTCTATAATAGTGATGAGAGGACTCAATAAGAAAATGTATTTAAAGTGTTAGCATAGCATTTAATACATGCTAGATAAATTTTAATTGATACTTCTGGATCTTCTTTATATATAAAATATATATATTATATGTATGTCTTTATGTATTTTTAGTATGTGTTTTATGTGTATATGTACTATTAATATAACACAACTCTTTCTATGTACATATATATACATATAGACCCTGTCTATACATATATGTATAGAAAGAATTATACGAGATCAGTGGCTTCTTAATGATGTTCCATGGAGCCTGCTTCAGAGCCAAAAGGGAAGGCAAACTGTGTAGATCTCTGAGCCTCTATCCTCCACTTGATTTATTTTTATTTTATTTTATTTATTTATTGAGACGGAGTCTTGTTCTGTTGCCCAGGCTTGGGTGGCTCACTGCAACTTCTACCTCCTGGGTTCAAGCAATTCTCCTGCCTCAGCCTCCTGAGTAGCTGGGGTTACAGGCGTGTGCCACAATGCCCAGCTAATTTTTGTATTTTTAGTAGAGACGGGGTTTCACCATGTTGGCCAAGTGAACTCCTGACCTCAAGTGATCTCCCCTCCTTGGCCTCCCAAAGTGCTGGGATTACAGGCATGAGCCACCGTGCCTGGCCTATCCTCCACTTTAATCAAGGCCATTTTTCTTTGAGCCCTTCTATATTTTAGAGTTCCTGGTAAAAGTTTTTTTTTTTGAGAAAAGGGATCTGTAACCTAAAATATGCTTAAAACAAGTTAGAAGGCTGGGCGCAGTGGCTCATGTCTGTAATCCCAGCACTTTGGGAGGCCGAGGCAGGGGGATCACGAGGTCAGGAGTTCGAGACCAACCTGGCCAATATGGTGAAACCCCATCTTTACTGAAAATACAAAAATTAGCCGGGCGTGGTGGCGTATGCCTGTAGTCTCAGCTACTTGGGAGGTTGAGGCATGATAACTGCTTCAACCCAGGAGACAGAGGTTGCAGTGAGCCGAGGTCGTGCCACTGCATTCCACCCTGGGTGGCAGAGTAAGACTCTGTCAAAAACAAACAAACAAACAAACAAATTAGAGCCAGGTGTTTTGGCATGTGCTTGTAGTGCCTGCTATTTGGGAGGCTGAAGTGGGAGGATCACTTGAACCCAGGAGTTCGAGTCCATTCTGGGCAACAATGAAACCCCATCTCAAAAAAAAAAAAAAAAAAACCTCCCCAAATTAGACTAGCTAATCCCTTCCAACTTTAAATATTTATGATTACTATTCTAGGTTATCTTATGAAGAAATACTCATGTTTTTTATTTTTCATAGTTCTCTTGCTATGAGCCCTGGTGAAGAAATCTTAACCTTATTACAGACAATACCATTTGATATAGAAGACCTTAAGAAAGAAGAAGCTAATCTTCCTCCAGAGGATGGTAAGTGATGGACCAGGATACAGTGGAAGGGTTAAAAAAAAAAAATTAAAATGTTCTACTAAGTCTCACAGGATCCTCTCCTAAGAGGACTTATCATGTGAATGTAGAATGGCAATATTACGCTTTCTTCTTTTTCAGATGACCAGTGGTTAGATCTCTCACCAGATCAGCTGGACCAGCTGCTGCAGGAAGCTGCTGGCAAAAAAGAATCAGAGTCTATTTCCAAGGAGGAGAAGGAGCAGAACTATGACTTAACTCAAGTCTCAGAGAGCATGAAAGCTTTCATATCCAAAGTCTCAACCCACAAGGGAGCAGAGCTGCCTCAGTAATTTGTGTTAAAGTATAAATATATAAATAGTTAGAACCCAAATGTTGAAGTCATAGTCATTGCCATTTCCACTTTTTTTTTTTTTTTGAGTAAATGAGTTGTACAGATTTCTTTCTTTTTTGTGCCTAGTATGGTGATAACTTACTTATCTGAAGTCAGATTTCTAGAAGTCTCATCCTTTGCAATCCTTGAAATAAGCCAGAAAGATCACCCTAAAAACCATCATCCAGAACCACACAGGGAAACCATATACTTTACTCTTTAGTAGCTTTATGGGCTCAACATTTAGCTTTCAACAAGTTCAGACTTCTGATCTCCCGCCCTGCAAACAGATTGGATACTGAAAACTCAAAGGCAGAAATAATAACAGAAATGTGAAATTACATTTGGCAAGTAACAGGAACAACAGGTAGATAGAATTATTACTTGTAGGCTGGGCGCGGTGGCTCACACCTGTAATCCCCGTACTTTAGGAGGCCAAGGCGGGTAGATCACGAGGTCAGGAGTTCAAAACCAGCCTGGGCAACATGGTGAAACCCCATCTCTACTAAAAATACAAAAATCAGCTGGGCATGGTAGCGCATGACTGTAATCCCAGCTACTCGGGAGGCTGAGGCAGGAGAATGGCATGAACGTGGGAGGCGGAGCTGGCAGTGAGCCGAGATCGCACCACAGCACTGCAGCCTGGGCTACAGAGAGAGCAAAAAAAATAATAATAATAGTAATAATAATTGTTACTTGTGTATCACATATATAATGATTAGTGTTGATATTCTTGAACCTGATTAAAGATCTAAATTTATATTTGGTATTCTCTCTTTAAGAAAGCAGGGATAAGGGAAGATATGTTCTTGTTTATTTTTTAAGCTTTAGTTCTTAAAAGAACAGGCTTTATTTAAAGTAACTCAAATAAATAATGGTTTTGCTAATGCTAGATATCTTATTGGGGCTAGAGAGTGGGTAGGTCCCTAAATCAGCATAAGCTAAATGTACATAAAAAAGATGATATTTTTACTTTTCATTTATCAGACTTTCCCATTTCTGTTGTCCTGCAAGGCCAATAAACTCAAGGATTTTTAAAACTTAAACTACAATTTCTCTTGCTGTGCCTCCTTAGAAATTCTATCTTTGGTAGCTTTCCTAAGAATGGCACCACTTTAGAAAAGTTTCAAACAGTTGTATTTAGAATAAATTGTCTTTGTCCTTTAATATTGCAGAGAACCTTCTGAAGCTCCAATCACTTTTGATGCAGATTCTTTTCTTAATTATTTTGATAAGATTTTAGGTAAGTAATGGTGTGATGTTGACTTTCATTTTGAAACTGTAAGTCGTATGGCTGTTGCTAGAGCATTGGGTTATTAGATATCTCAGAAGCCAAAATATTTGCTTTCTCTTCCTCGTTTTGAGTTGCTTTCAACCATGAATTACTACCCATGAATAATTTTGTAGAGGCTGCCTAGGTCAGTGCTTGACATATATAGTAGCTGCTCATTAAATTTTTTTTTTTATTTGAGACAGAGTCTCGCTTTGTTGCCCAGGCTGGAGTGCAGTGGCACGATCTCAGCTCACTGCAAGCTCCGCCTCCCGGGTTCACGCCATTCTCCTGCCTCAGCCTCCCGAGTAGCCAGGACTACAGGTGCCCACCACCATGCCCAGCTAATTTTTTTGTATTTTTAGTAGAGATGGGGTTTCACCATGTTAGCCAGGGTGGTCTCGATCTCCTGACCTCGTGATCCGCCTGCCTCGGCCTCCTAAAGTGCTGGGATTATAGGTGTGAGCCACTGCGCCTGGCCTTATTAAATATTTGAGAGTGACTGAATGCTGTGTGTTTAAATAAGGTTTTACCTTGGCTCCCATATTATATTGGTTTTTTTTAGAATTACTGTACTTACAAATCAGTAAGAAAAAGATAACTCAATTAAAAATCATTATAGTATGTATATATGTACAGAACTGCAGAGATAAAGATCGGGATACCCAGAAACTGCTAAAAGATGCTTACCTCTGGGGAGAGAGTGAGATTTGAGACAATACTTGTATGGCTTGAATGTTTACATCAAAATGTATTCAGTTATTAGGCAGTTTTTAAATTTTTTAAGAAAAATATTTTAATTAATTGAATTCATTTTTTTTAAAGCTAAATCTTTGACTCAGCCTGTACGCTTTTCTGCAACATTAAATGCACACATATCTGGCAGCATTACCATTCATAAAAGGGATTTTGTGAAGTAGACTATGTGTCTTTTCTCTGGGTAACATTCTAATTATTTTGAGATGTGTAGTAACTAAAAAGTAATAATAATAATAATTACCAAGTGGCTCTTTCTTTCTTGGGGTCTGTGTAGGGCCAAGGCCTCATGAGTCAGATTCTGATGATCTGGATGACGAAGAATTTGAATGTTTAGATAGTGATGATGACTTGGAAACACACGAACCTGGCGAAGAGGCTTCTCTGAAAGGAACTCTTAATAATCTCAAGTCATATATGGCCCAGATGGACCAGGAACTAGCACACACCTGCATTGGCAAAAGTTTCACCACTAGGAAGCAAGTGGTATGTGTGTTTTTAACCTTTTTCTCTTTCTGAGTCTAGTATGTCAGATAGCTAAAACCATGTTTTATCATAGTTTTTCTTTTTTTGGTGTGTGAGATTTGAAATAAATAAGAATGTTAATTGTTTTCCTAATTCTGGTAGGATAAAGGATCATAGACTTAATTTTCCTAAACATAAGCTTCATCATATTACTTATTCTATGTTATCTATCAGGATTTAAAATAAAAGGTTATATAATATGCTCAAATTAGAATGCGATTGTACACTACAACTTCTTAAATAGATTTTTCTTCAAAAGTAGTTAAAAAAAAAAACTACAGCTTAAATGGATTTTTAAAAAGAGAGGGCACATGTTCTCAGACCTTTTGAGACTGTGCCTTGGGCCACAGTGGATTAAAACATGAAATAACATAAGTAAATAAATAGAAAGGATCTTAAACATCCAAATAACTTTCTAGTTTTGACAGTTTATTTTGTACATTTCCCTAATTTAGAGCCAAATTTAGAATTCACTTTCCATTTATGTTTTCATCCTAGTTTTTAATGCCACCACTGTCTAATCCTAAAAAGAGGCATTACGGAAAGAGCAAGGACCCTGGAGTCTTATGGGTGAGGGTTTGAAGTCTACCTCAGCTGTCCACTGTCAATGTATCCATAAACCAGTAATCCTCATATCATAGAATTAACATGAGAACCAAATTAGACAGCAGAAAAACCTACAATAGGCCTTTAATTAATGTTAATTCCCTTGCTTTGGTCATCTAAACCACTTTTAAAACTATAAACTTCCAGAATTGTCAAAATCTAGTAGAAACTATACATTAGATTTATCTAAAGCAGTATTTCTTAAATTTTAATGTGAATATAAACCAAAGAATCATGTTACAACATAGATTCTGATTAAGTAGGCCTGGGATGAAGCCTGAGATTTTCCTTTTTTTTTTTAATCACTTTGTTTTATTTTATTATTATTATTATTATTTTTAATTTGAGATGGAGTCTCCCTCTGTCACCCAGGCTGGAGTGCAGTGGTGCGATCTTGGCTCACTGCACCCTCTGCCTCCTGGGTTTAAGCGATTCTCCTGCCTCAGCCTCTGAAGTAGCTGGGACTATAGGTGTGCACCGCCATGCCTGGCTAATTTTTTTATTTTTAGTAGAGACAGTTGGCCAGGCTGGTCTCTCAAACTCCTGACCTCAAGTGATCCACCCACCTCAGCCTCCCAAAGTGCTGGGATTACAGGCATGAGCCACCACTCCCAGCTGAGATTTTCCATTTCTAATAAGCCCCAAGCGATGGAGATTCTGCTGCTCCATGGACTACACTTTGGGTAGCAAGGACATAAAAGTCTATCAAGCTGTAATCTTTCAGATCCTTTCCCCAGCTTGTGGAATCAGAAGCCCAACTAACAATTTAGAGTCTTTGTGGTTGCAACCACAAAGCCTTGTGTTTTCATTTTTAAGCTTTTTCACTGGGGGGAAAGAAAGGAACACTCGCTTCTTTCATTTTGAAGAAAATTTACATTATTATTTCATTTAATATTCACTTTTATGTTTCTTTCTTTTAAGACTCTTAGACAAGTTATAAATGTACCGTCTTAATTCTGTTAGCCCTTGAGCTATTTCAAAATAGACATGCGATTTATTCGATTTGCAGGAATCTTTCCTGGAGAGAAGTGTGTTACAATCTTTAGAACCAAGTGTTAATATCTGTGCTAAGCTATATAACTTATTAGACTTCATTTTTCAGTTATATTACCAAGGATAAGAAGTTTCCTTTTTAATTTGGAATGCAAATTTACATTGTGGCTTAGTTATCTTTTTATTGTAACCACCATGCAACCTAATGACATATTATTCCCATAATTTTCTTTTCCCTCCATGAATAAGGAACCTGTATCCCAGACTACTGACAACAATTCAGATGAGGAAGATTCTGATACAGGAGAATCTGTTATGGCACCAGTAGATGTAGACCTGAACCTGGTTTCAAATATATTGGAATCCTATAGCTCCCAAGCTGGACTGGCAGGACCCGCTTCCAATCTTTTACAAAGCATGGGAGTGCAGCTGCCTGACAGCATCGATCACAGACCAACAAGTAAGCCAACGAAAAATTAACCAGCACATTTAGCTTCTCTTTTCTCTTTTTAAAAAATATTGAATATGATTCTGTTCATTTCTAGTTTAAATTACTCATTTGGTAAAAATGTTTCTTCATTACAAGTTGTACAGATTGACTTCTCCTACATGAGAATTGTGGCCCTCTTGGCACAAGTCTTTGTGATCTCTGCTGTGGGTTACACACGGGTTTTGAACTCGGCAGGGTAGAATCTAACCTCTAGACAACTTTGAGATGAAATTCACACACTTTGTGCTAAGGACACAGCCTACCACAATATACCCTTGGAGTAATTCTAAATATTTAAATTTCTCCCTTACTGCTATTCATCCTCAGATCAAAATTTCAGGCAGACAAATTTGGATTTGATAACTCATTCACTTTTTCTTTTCAATTTTTTTTAATATGGCGTAACATGCATATGGTTAAGTGCACAAATCTTGAGTGTACAGTCAGTGAATTTTTGCATGTATGTATGTACCTGAAGCAAGATATAGAACTTATTTACTTGTAAATAACACCTATATTGAAATATAAGTCACATACCAAAAAATTTACCCTTTATACACTTCAGTGGTTTTTAGTATATTTACAAAATTGTGCAACCATCACCACCATCCAATTCTAGAATATTAGAAACCCCATACTCACTAATAGTCTCTCATTCCCTTCTACTCCCAGCCCCTAGAAACCACTAGTCTACTTTCTGTCTCTATGGATTTGCCTATTTTGGACATTTCATACCTGATACTGTACTTGTTTTAATTAATTGGTTTGATATTTAATATAGCTGATATATCTATTGCTAAGATGAAATGTTTCTTAAAATGATTCTCATATTCCTCCTAAAATAAATCAAGTATCATCTATATATCATAAAATTCACCATTAAAAGCAAAAAAAAAAATCTTCCCTACAGAGAGCTCCATATATTGACCATGTTTTTATAATCTAGGTCTCTGGATTCTTCTTTTTTATTGCATGCAGCAGAGAGATGCCCTTACTATATCTTACCCTATCCAAGTAAAAACAGTGGAAGTAGTTTCATACTGTTCCCTCTCCAGTGACTAAGGGAGGAATTAGGAGAATGGTGTAGTTGAGTTCTTATTTGAGAACTTACTATCACAAACTAAGAAAAACTAAATATGGCTGGGCATAGTGGTGGGTGCCTGTAATCCCAGCTACTTGGGAGGCTGAGGCAGGAGAATAGCTTGAATCCGGGAGCTGGGGGTTGCAGTGAGCCAAGATTGCACCATTGCACTCCAGCCCAAGAGACAAGAGCGAAACTCCGTCTCAAAAATAAATAAATAAATAAATACTAAATATACCGTACCCCACTCCAATCCTTTCTTTTCCTAGTGTTCACTGAAGTGAACTAAGGAAGAGGGTGTTACACATTGACTAAAGTAACACATCAGATGATATTGTGCAACATTTTAACATTTTAAATAATAATTATTTTAAATATATTTTTATTGTTTGTTTTGAAGCTACATTTCTCATGTTAAAAATGGGGTCCAGAATGCCATCCCAGCTCAACTATGAGAAAAAGGTTTCCCCCCATTGCACTTGTGGTACATTAGGTTTATCTTCATTGAGGATTAAATATTGGGTAGAGAAAGGGCGATAGACAGGCAAAAATACAAATGAAATTTTTTTTTAATTCCAGTTACCAGGACTGACTGACTTTCACCTGTTTTTCTATTCTGCATCATGGATCCAGATGACTTATATTTATCCTTAGCACCTTCATAATTCATTGCCCACATATATATTCTCAGGTCAGGTAGGCCCTATACCAAAGTTTCTTTTATTTATCTGTCATTTTCAGTATCCCAAGCCTGTTCTTTTCTGCCTCAGCTTTCAGATATCCTTGGAGTTCTACAGCAAAGTTCTTTTCCCACTCACTACTGAGAAGCAAAGTTCAATGTTGCAGCTCCTGCTGTTAGCCACTCTCATCTTTTCTTTCCCAAAAACACATTAATCAAAAAACAAACAGTTACTCCATGGTAAGTTTGGGAAACTCATAACCAGGAACTCCGCACACTCCCCTTTCTATCAGTATTTTCAGATTGGGGATGTGTACACATGTGCTCACAAACACACCCACATAGAGATAGAAAAGATTGGGAGATGGTAATACACATGGACCCTGAACTGTTTTCTTCTAACTGCAAGATATGAAGAAATCTCAGAACCTCTCTTTTGTGAGTGCTTTACCCTTCTGCATGCTGGGTTCAGCCCAGGTAAAGGCAAGCTGCCAATCTAACAAGACAATCAAGTCCCATCACATATTATCCCTCAACATTTCCTGATGAAGGAAGGCACTTTGATTTCCCCAAAGCAATGATGGTTTGCTGGCTGTGGAGAGAGCAATGACCTTTTGAGATCAAAAGGAAATTCAGTGCTTTAACTTTTCTAGTTCTAGAATCTTTTTAGTCCTATGGGACTTTGACGTGTAAATAACCTTAGGGTCTCTGGAGCTTGTGTCTTTAATCACAAATTAGTGCCTAGAATCTTCTGAAGATATGATTATTTCCTCTTTTCAGCAAGACCTCTAACATTTCTCCTGCACATTGCTTCAGTTGTTCCACTGACTTGAAACCTGGACTTAATTGTTTAATTGTCACCAATAGGGATCCTTTCCCCTACCCCCAAATTCTCACCTTGTAAAATTTTCTCAATTCATAGAACAGAAAAAGACGTCAGAACAAAGGTGTGGACATTTATTTTATTTTCCCCAAATAAACTCTTCTCCCTTATGGCATCATATATGAATGATGAGAAATCCTAAATTTAGTTTATTCCATAAAGTTTAAGAAACAGGTCAGGTTTGGCATCTGTTTATCTCCACCAATCCTTTTGTTAAAGTTAATCAACACATTGTGGATGTGCAAATGCCAGCAACTGTTTTATTTAGGAAAACAGGCATGGCAAAGCGAGAGTCTTTTCCCTGGGTCACAAACTGAGCATGTGACAGAGCTGAAAACAGCAAAAAAGACTTACTGTCTGGAGTCCCATTGAGATTCTACTACCTCAACAGAGCCTCATGGCATCTGATTTATTATAAAGTACTCTGAGTCATAATGACTTAATTATGACTTTTATTTAACTACCATGTACATGTAACTAGAATGCACCTGTACATGAATTTAAAAATATTATACTGTGCTATTTTTCTTAATTCTGTAAGGGTAACAAGTAACTCAGTAATGACTTGAAACTTGCTATATATTTTCAATACTAAGATAAAAGTTTTAACCAAACTTACAACAGGCACATTTTGGCAGTTAGTGTAAACACAACATTAACAAGCCATATGCCAGAAGATGTTTGTTTCCAAGGCCTTGGAGAAAATGACTGAACAAGGGCCTACATCCAAACTAATGCTTCCGCTTTCCCCCTGAGTTTTGACAGTTGACAGCTCATCAGTTTTCTTTTCACACTGGCTTTTTTGATTGCCCATTGGTAGGAATTTCTTCCATTAACACTGCTAATAGAAGTGTCTTACTGTAGGCTCACCCTCTGCTCTGCGCTTCTGAGGTCCTTCTGTAGCTTGTCTTTTGTCACTTCTCCTTTGTCAACTGATCTCTAGTTTGTCCCTCAGGAATACCAAGGAGTGATCTCAGTTACTTGGTCTGGGCTAAGCAGGCAGGGAAGAACAGGTCTGTTTTTCCACCCACTCCTTTATCAGTTGGTGGGAGATGGCTAACTTAGGGGGCAGCCAGAATGGGAAAGTCCCATTCTGTTGCTGAGTATAGGAGCCCTTTCTCTTCAGGGCTGTGGCTACCTCATCATGACTGAACCAGGCAGCTGTCTCTAATTCTCTCAAGTTCACCTGGATCTGAAAGACATAAGGAAGAAAAGGATGTAAGGTCAGGAGCTACAAAATTTAGAATACTATGGCCAAAGGTCAGAAAATGATTCTAGAACTAAGCAATCTTAGAAGATAATACCTGGGATCTCCAGGTTAGATGAAAGTCAGTTCTAGATACTGCCCAGAAGCAAAAGAGGCATAATTAAGAAATGAGAGTTAAATATATTTTAACATAGTAAAAAAAAAAAAAGATAAGATACATTAAATAAATCCTGGAAGTACAAATACTAAAATGTTGAGAGTGGTTAACATTTAGAATAAATTATGAATAATACCTATTTTTCCTTGTGTCTCTATTGATTGTATAAATTTTTCAATTAAAAAAGAACATACAGGCCGGGTGCGGTGGCTTAAGCCTGTAATCCCAGCACTTTGGGAGGCCGAGGCGGGCGGATCACGAGGTCAGGAGATAGAGACCATCCTGGCTAACACGGTGAAACCCTCTCTACTAAAAAAATACAAAAAACTAGCCGGGCGAGGTGGCGGCGCCTGTAGTCCCAGCTACTCGGGAGGCTGAGGCAGGAGAATGGCGTAAACCCGGGAGGCGGAGTTTGCAGTGAGCTGAGATCTGGCCACTGCACTCCAGCCTGGGTGACAGAGCGAGACTCCTCAAAAAAAAAAATAATAAAATACAAATATTACTTTTTTATTTATTTATTTTTTGAGATGGAGTTTTGCTCTTTTTGCCCAGGCTATAGGGCAATGATGTGATCTTGGCTCACTGCAACCTCCACCTCCCAGGTTCAAATGATTCTCCTGCCTCAGCCTCCCGAATAGTTGGGATTACAGGCACCCACCACCACACCTGGCTAATTTCTTTGTATTTTTAGTAGAGACGGGGTTTCACTGTGTTGGACAGGCTGATCTCAAACTC
>NW_016816204.1:1346098-1365087 GCF_001698545.2 Rhinopithecus bieti
GTGAGCTGAGATCTGGCCACTGCACTCCAGCCTGGGTGACAGAGCGAGACTCCTCAAAAAAAAAAAATAATAAAATACAAATATTACTTTTTTATTTATTTATTTTTTGAGATGGAGTTTTGCTCTTTTTGCCCAGGCTATAGGGCAATGATGTGATCTTGGCTCACTGCAACCTCCACCTCCCAGGTTCAAATGATTCTCCTGCCTCAGCCTCCCGAATAGTTGGGATTACAGGCACCCACCACCACACCTGGCTAATTTCTTTGTATTTTTAGTAGAGACGGGGTTTCACTGTGTTGGACAGGCTGGTTTAGAACTCCTGACCTCAGGTGATCCACCTGCCTCCCAAAGTGCTGGGATTACAGGCGTGAGCCACTGTGCCCAGGCACTCTTTTTTTTTTTTTTTTTTAAAGGATAAGGGTTAACGATAGTCAAAAGCATAGTCTCATCTTTGCAAGAAGCAAAGTAACATGAACTTCATGCTGAGGAAGCTGAAATAGATTAGATATTCTATAAAAGATTCTATAAAAACCAAAACACACAATAGGCAAACTTTGGCAGGCAGAGACCATCGGTCAGGGATGCTAGAGAAGTGCAAGATGAGATTGGATAAGACAATGTCTAGCCAGGCATGGTGGCTTATGCCCATAATCCCAGCACTTTGGGAGGCTGAGGTGGAAGGATCACCTGAGGTCAGGAGTTCGAGACCAGCCTGGCCAACATGATGGAACCCCGTTTCTAATAAAAATACAAAAATTAGCCAGGCATGCTGGAGGCACCTGTAATCCTAGCTACTCGGGTGGCTAAGGCAGGAGAATTGCTTGAACCCGGGAGGCAAAGGTTGCACTGAGCTGAGATCGTGCCACTGCACTCCAGCCTGGGCGACAAGAGTGAGACTCTATTTTTAGTTCCCAGCATCCTAACTGACTTGAGCAGTAAGACCAATCCTGCAGTCAGTCATTAAATGATGCCTGATTGTGTGCCTACTATATGTAAGACACTCTTAAGTCCTGACAATAAAAGATAAATTGTCTCATAAAAACTGTTGGGAACATCAGATATCCACATGCAAAAGAATGAAATTGGACCCTTATCTTACACCATATACAAAAACCAACTTAAAATGGATTAAAGACTTAAATGTAAAACTTGAAACAATAAAACTCTTAGAAGAAAACATAAAGGAATAAATTTCTAGACATTAGACTGGGCAGCGGTCTCTTAGATATGACACCAAAAACACAGGCAAGAAAAGCAAAGATAGACAAGTAGGGATTCTATCAAACTAAAGCTTCTGCAGAGTCAGGGAATCAATCAACAGAGTGAAGAGACAACCTGCAGAATGGGAGAAAATATTTGCAGACCCTGTATCTAATAAGGAGTTAATATCCAAAATATATAAGGAACTCCTACAACTTAATACCAAAAAATAAATAAGCCAACTTAAAAATGGACAAAGGATCTAAATAGACATTTCTCCAAAGAAGATATTCAAATGGCCAACAGGTATGTGAAAAGGTGCTCAACATCACTAATCATCAGGGAAATGCAAATGAAAACCTCATACCTTCTTTGATGGCTACTATTAACTTATACCTTCTTTAATGGCTACTATTAAAAAAGTACAAAGGACAGCAGGTATTGGTAAGGATGTAGAGAAAAGGGAACCCGTATATACTGTTGGGGGGAATGTAAGTTGGTGCACCTACTATGGAAAAAGATATGGAGGTTCCTCAAAAAATTAAAATTGAATGACCCTTTGATCTAGCAACCCACTTCTGGATATGTGTCCAAAGGGACTGAAATCTGGATCTTGAAGAGATATCTGCACTCCCATGTTCACTGCAGCATTATTCACAGTGGATGAATAGATAAAGAAAATGTGGTATATACATATAATAGACTATTATTCAGCCTTAAAAAGGAAGGAAATCCTGCATTTGCAACAAGATAGATGGGTCCAAAGGACATGCTAAGTGAAATAAGCCAGACACAGAAAGACAAATATTGTATGATCTCACTTATATGTGGAATCTAAAATAGTCAAACTTATAGAAGCAGAGAGTAGAGTGGTGGTTGCCAGGGGCTGAAGGGAGGGGAAAATGGCGGGGGTGGCCACTGGTCAAAGGGTACAAGGGGTCAGTCATGCAAAATAAGTTTTGAAGATCTGTACACCATAAGGTCTACAATTAATAATACTATATTATATACATAAAATTTGCTAAGAAAATAGATCTCACATCAAGTGCTTTTACCACAAAATAAAAAAAAAAAAAGTGGGGTGGGAGAAAAATAAAAGGTGGGAGGACACTTTTGTAGTTGATGAATAAGTTTACGGCATTGATAGTGATGATGGTTTGATAATTTCAAGGGTATATGCTTCTCTGCTGAAGCAGGAGAATCACTTGAACCCAGGAGGTGGAGGTTGCAGTGAGCCGAGATTGTGCCACTCACTGCACTCAGGCAGGCTGGGTGACAGAGTAAGACTCAGTCTCAAAAAAAAAAAAAAAAGAAAGAAAGAAATTATCTCATGACTGACATACATGCAAGGGAGAATGGAGATTATTTGCTTCCTTTACTGGTCTGCAAATTCCTTGAGGGCATAAATCATATTTAATTTAATTAATTAATTTATTTATTTTCGAGATGCATTCTCGCCATTGCCTAGGCTGGAGTGCAATGGCTCAATCTCAGCTCACTGCAATCTCCACCTCCCGGGTTCAAGCAATTCTCCTGCCTCAGCCTCCCAAGTAGCTGGGACTACAGGCACCTGCCACCACGCCCAGCCAATTTTTGTATTTTTAGTTGAGATGAGGTTTCACTATCTTGGCCAGGCTGGTCTTGAACACCTGGCCTCGTGATCCACCTACCTCAGCCTCCCAAAGTGCTGGGATTACAGGCATGAGCCACCCGCGCCCGGCCTTAATTTTTGTATTTTCAGTAGAGATAGGGTTTTGCCATGTTGGCCAGGCTGGTCTTGAACTCCTGACCTCAAGTGATCCGCCCACGTCAGCCTCCCAAAGTGTTGGGATTACAGACATGAGCCACCGTGCTCAGCCCTAAATCATATTTTACAAATGTTTATATAATCTAGATGATGCTGGACTAGACAAGTGCTTAATAAGTACTTGCTGATGAGCAGATTGGATGAAGCAAAAGAACTATCACAGCATAAGGGAAACGTAAGAACTTACTTCTGTTTGCCCTGGTTTCACAGTTGCATGGCAAGCAATCATGAGTGAGCCACTAGGAAAGGGCCAGTGCTGGGATGCATAGTACTGCAGGCTTTCCACCTCCAATCCCACCTCTTCTGCAACTTCTCGACGGATGGTCTCTTCCACACTTTCACCTACAAGCACTCAGATTAATTCAGGACAGCCCTGTAGCTAGAAGAGTGATACAGACAGCCCATTTGAGAAAGGCACACAACACTGGCTCCAAAGTTTCAATGAAACGCTCTTGGGAGTGTCCTAAAACTCCGAGTCATTCTAACAATAAGAATCAGGTCGTCCAGAGCTGTGTGTTGTACCACAGTGCTAAAGCCTGCTAGGTTAGTTATTATAATGCAAAGTAAGGGTGACAGTAGGAGGGACTACTGCCCTCAGCTTTCATAAAATTCCACTTTTCACCATTTGCAAATTTGACCCCAGTAGACTAGAGAAAAAAACCAACCTGTAAATAAATACTGAATTTTAGCTAATGTTATGCCTGCTGAAATAGGAAGAAGTGTACTAATATCTTAAATCTGTGCATCAAAAAGTAAGATTAATTAATGGATAGATGAACAGCTTTGTGATAAAGTAAGTGTAGTAAAAATTTATGGAATCGGCCGGGCGTGGTGGCTCAAGCCTGTAATCCCAGCACTTTGGGAGGCCGAGACGGGCGGATCACGAGGTCAGGAGATCGAGACCATCCTGGCTAACCCGGTGAAACCCCGTCTCTACTAAAAAATACAAAAAAAAAAACTAGCCGGGCGAGGTGGCGGGCGCCTGTAGTCCCAGCTACTCGGGAGGCTGAGGCAGGAGAATGGCGTCAACCCGGGAGGCGGAGCTTGCAGTGAGCTGAGATCCGGCCACTGCACTCCAGCCTGGGCGACAGAGCAAGACTCCGTCTCAAAAAAAAAAAAAAAAAAAAATTTATGGAATCTAGGGGTGTGCTCAGAGCAGGGGGCCTAAAGAATGGCTCCTCTGTTTATAACACACCCAACAGGAATCTGGGGTCATTGTCATGAGAGGCACGAAGCTTGTGGCCTCCCTACAAACAACTGCCTACAGGTGAAGAGGAAAAAAAATTATAGAATCTGGGTAGTGGGTGTATGGGTGTTCACCGTATAATTCTTTCAACAATCTCCTATGTTTGAAAATTTGCTTAAAAAAATAGTATGGCTCACACCTGTAATCCCAACACATTGGGAGGTCAAGGCAGGCAGGTCACTTGAAGCCAGGAGTTCAAGACTGGCCTAGGCAACACAGCGAGATCCTGTCTCTACAAAAAATTTTAAAAATTAGCCGGGCATAGTAGCCTGTGTCTGTAGTCCTAGCTATTCAGGAGGCTGAAGTGGGAGGATTGCTTGAGCCCAGAAGGTTCAGGCTGCAATGAGCCATGATTGTGCCACTGCACTCCAGCTTGAACAACAGGGTGAGACTCTGTCTCAAAAAAAAGGAAAGGAAAAAATTTTATATGTGTGTGTGTGTGTGTGTGTGTATAATGCCAGAAATTTTACATATATATAATGCCAGAAGGCAGTTTTCTTGACATGATAGAAAAGAATGTGCTTGGGAATCCAAACTCCATAGCAACAAGACAGAGAAGATTGTATTAGTAAGATTGTATATCTTCCAGTGTCACCTGTATATCCCCTTAACTCCTTACCTATATCACAAAAACCTGCCAAGGCAGAATACATTCCCTTGGGAAAAGAGCTTTGGCGGGCAAGCAGGCATCGGGTCCCATCTGACACCAGCGTGATCACCACAGGAGCCATCTAGGAAAGGGGAATGGAAACTGAGATGCTGGCACTTGGGGGCCTGCCAATGAGCTAAAGCAGTGTATAATTAAGGAACTGCACAGGCTTTCTTCCCCAGGACAAAGCAGTGCACAGTCTTCTTGGATTACTGTCCTCTTACAGCAATACTTACCTGTGGATAATAGATGATATTATTGGAAGGGCACACACGCTTGCTGCCAGCCACATTCTTCTTGGTGGGCTGCCCACTTCTGCTGCAGAACTGATGAGCATCATGCCAGCGGAGAAGAGCTTGAGCCTAGGGACACAAAGATGGGCCTGGTTTCATTTGGAGAGAATGCAGGGCTCATCTTTAACAGCACTGGGCCTACTATCTGGAACAACTCACAGGGAAATGCCAATCTCTTTCCAGCCCACATAATTTAAATGGTTACTGTTTAAATTTTAGGACAAGTAAACTAACTGAACATATTCCTCTAGCATCAGAAATCTGAATAAAAGAAAGCATATTTTTTAATGTATTATGATTTAAAACATATGAAGTATATAAGGTAATAAAATGAACACCCATGTATTCACTAACCAGCTTAAAAATAAAACATTCCCAGTATAGTTGAACATCCTAAAATGTTCTTCTCCCCAGTAAAGTTGGAATTTTTTGCAACTAAAAAAATATTTAGAGGTTTCTTTTTAAATTAAATGCACAATCAAAATACTTTAGCAAGTGAAATCTAAAGCTGTGAGGGCAAGTCATTAAAGCAATGTAAAGTAATTTCTCTTAGGGAAAACATGATGCTGTGTGGGTCATTAAAAATGTTTATGAGGCTGTCAGATCCTATTGCCATAGATCTGCATGTCTTTAGGAGACAATGATCTTGACAGTGGTTCTGCCAAAAACAAGGGCAAAAGAAGGGAGAATAAGCAATCTTCCTACAGCACATTGTCCTGCCAGTGTTTGTAGAAAGGACTAGAATCTGCAAAAGAAGAAACCAAACATCACTGTAGCCTTGGATTTACACATGGATTTACCCACACATACTGCTCTACTAAATTTCCTGCAGAATGAGAAACCAGAATCTACCGTGGACAGCATGGAGGCATCCCTTGCATTGAGTTGAAAGAGAGCCTTTCTCAGCTCAATGAAAGACCCCTTGAGCTCTGT
Source organism: Rhinopithecus bieti (assembly GCF_001698545.2). NCBI lineage: Eukaryota > Metazoa > Chordata > Mammalia > Primates > Cercopithecidae > Rhinopithecus > Rhinopithecus bieti. The sequence continues at coordinate 1,352,227 of NW_016816204.1, forward strand.
CTCCATTTCAGGTTTGTGTAAGGAGGCTAGAAAATTAGAAAAGATAATGAAATTAAACAATGACAAACTTTGCCTCAGGGTCTCTCTCCAGTCTGTCCTGTTAAAATAGTGTTTCCCAAACTTGCCTCATGAGATTCAGCTGGAGAAAGTAAAATATATCCGGGTTCTCAGCTGGGTGTGGGGGTGTGTGCCTGTAGTCCCAGCTACTCAGGAGGCGGGGGCAGGAGGATGGCTTGAGGCCATTAGGAGTTCCAGGCTACATACAGTGCACTATGATCACACCTGTGAATAGCCACTGCACTCCAGCGAGACCCCATCTCTCAAATTTAAAAAAGGCCAGGCACCACACTTTGGGAGGCCGAGAAGGGTGAATCACGTGAAGTCAGGAGTTCAAGACCAGCCTGGCCAACATGGTGAAACCCTGTCTGTACTGAAAACACAAAACTTAGCCGGGCTTGGTGGTGGGTACCTGTAATCCCAGCTACTCAGGAGGCTGAGGCAGGAGAATCACTTGAACCCAGGAGACAGAGGTTGCAGTGAACCGAGATTGCACCATTGCACTCCAGCCTGGGTGACAGCAAAACTCCATCTCAAAATAAATAAATATATACATAAAATTTTTTTAAAAAGCAAGATTCTCAAGCCCCTACCTGGAGATTCTAAAGCAGCTGGCATGGAGTGAGGCCCAGGAATCTCTATTTTTTAACAAGCACCAGGTGATTCTTATATTCAGGCCAGTTTGGGAAACATTAGCACATAGTATGTCTCAAGATCTTCCTCAGGGCAACAAGAACATTTGCATTAGCTTATCCTTGGAAAAGAGATGAAGTGGGACCTTATGGCTCCTATCTGAACCTCATCCCAGCATCACTACATTTATACCTAGACCATTAAAGACAGAAGGAAAGCCTGACAGGAGCCATGAGCCACTAGCAAAGTGGTTCCCAACTGCAGGTCTGTGGAGCCAGAGCTACTCTGTGGAAACATTTTTATTCACCTGTATTCATAAAAGAAATAAGAATGATGTCATAAGTTTTTTTTAACATTTCTTATGAAATATTGAAATATACAAAATGTGACCGCGCGCCGTGGCTCCTGCCTGTAATCCCAGCACTTTGGGAGGCTGAGGCAGGCAAATCACCTGAGGTCAGGAGTTTGAGACCAGCCTGACCAACATGGAGAAATCCAGTCTCTACTAAAAATACAAAACTAGCCAGGCGTGGTGGCACATGCCTGTAATCCCAGCTACTAGGGAGGCCGAGGCAGGAGAATTGCTTGAACCCAGGAGGTAGAGGTTGCGGTGAGCCGAGATTGCGCCATTGCACTCCAGCCTGGGCAACAAGAGTGAAACTCCACCTCAAAAAAAAAAAAAAAAAAAAAAAATATATATTTATATTATATATACACACACACACACACACACACACACACACACACACACAAATGTATAGGCCAGGTGTGGTGGCTCATACCTATAATCTTAGCACTTTGGGAGGCCAAGGAGGGAGGATTGCTTGTGCCCAGGAGTTTGAGAACAGCCTGAGCAACATAAGGAGATCCCCATCTCTATTTAAAAAAAAATTAAAAATTAGCCAGGCATGGTAGTACATGCCTATGGTCCCAGCTACTCAGGAGGCTGAGGTGGGAGGATTACTTGAGCCCAGGGGGTCAAGGCTGCAGTGAGTTGTGATTGTACCACTGCACTCCAGCCTGGGCGACAGCAAGACATTGTCTCAATAAATAAAATAAATAAATAAAATGTATAATGGTACAGAGACTAATACCATAAACATTCATGTACCCATCACCTAACTTAGAAGGCATTAAAATATCCTTTATTTTCATTTAAATGATGATAGCAGATGACAGTGTTTTTAATGTCCTTTTTAAAAAAATAGAAAGTTGATAACCTTTCGTATTCCCCAAATTTTCCTTTAAATTTTACCATTATGTGAAATCCCAAATTCTGAAGACCACTGGGAAGTACCCATTAGGAATAATGTTATGTACCACTTATGGAAAAGGAGCTATCCAGACCTAGATCCAGAGCAAACCATGCCTCCTGCTGCTCAGAGCATCCAATCAACACAGAATCTTCTATTCTTTGTGCATCCTGTCCAAATTTACCCAGGAGCCTTTCCAACTCTAAGAAACAGAAGGGAGAAAAGCAAAACACAAAGGTTTCTATTAAATCACTACAGCCATGTTAGACTCAGGGAAAATCATCTACTTCAGCTTAAAGTAGGTATACTTGGCTTCCAGCTGCAACTAGTTAGCTATGTAACCTTGGTCTAACCATTTAACCTTTCCAGGCCTGTTTTCTCCTTAGCAATCTGAGGACTTTAGACCAAAGAAGGAATTCTTGTATAACATTGTATTACTCTATGACTGTATCATGAAAGGAAAATATCCCCTAGATAGTAAGATGCATGATAGTTAACTTATTAAGTCATTGAAAAAAAAATAAGTGTCACACTTAAAATGGTAGAGACCAAGGCTGGGGGGCAGGGAGGATTGCTTGAAGCCAGGAGTTTGAGACCAGCCTGGGCAACACAGCAAGACCTTGTCTCTACAAAAAATAAAATCAGCTGGGTGCAGTGAAGTGCACACCTGTAGTTCCAAAAACTTGGGAGGCAGAGGTGGGAGGATCTCTTGAGCCCAGGAGTTCAAGGCTGCAGTTAAAGACCAATCCAGTTCTGTAATTAACCTCCAGAATGTGCTACTTTTGTGGACCAAAGTAGAGTAAAATACTCATCTGAGATGCCAATCTCTAAGAGATGAGTGCTGTGTAGGGAGAAATCCTATACACTTGTTCATGATGGACTCATATTTATTTGTTCATAATACAACATAACACACAAAAAAATCATAATACAACATAAACATTGCTAAATCTCTAAATAATGTATAGTGCCTTCTGATGGAGTCCTCAGATTCTTCTGCACTCCTAGAAACTACCTATCCAAGTGCTCTAACTTCTGACCTATGGGGGAAATTCACTGGCAATACAGAAATTAGTCAGTATATAGTGACTCATATAAAACTGAAAGTTCACATTTTGTTTTCTGTCTTTGAGACACCACCAGGCTCAACTAATTTTTTGTTCCTGGGTAGAGATGGGGTCTCACTATGTTGCCCAGGCTGGTTTTGAACTCCTGGGCTCAAGCAATCCACTGACCTTAGCCTCCCAAAGTGCTGGGATTACAGGCATGAGCCACGCAACCCAGCCAAAGTTTGCATTTTGAATGACAAATCCCAGTGGCTTAGATATCTTTAGTTATATATGCTAAAAGAGTTCTAGAAGCAAATTTATTTTAATTCACTTTTAATCTTGACCCTTCTAATAAAAATGAAGTTATGATGGAACTCTTTTTTTTTTTAATTTTAATTTTAATTTTAATTTTAATTTTTTTTTGAGACGTCGGCTCACTGCAAGCTCCGCCTCCCAGGTTCATGCCATTCTGCCTCTGCCTCCTGAGTAGCTGGGACTACAGGCGCCTGCCACCACGTCCAGCTAATTTTTTTGTAATTTTTAGTAGAGACTTGTTAGCCAGGTTGGTCTCAATGTCTTGACCTTGTGATCCTCCTGCCTCAGTCTCCCAAAGTGCTGGGATTACAAGTGTGAGTCACCTTGCCCGGCCATGATAGAACTCTTAATTAGCATAACAGTGTATACCTCAGTGGAGGCTGGAATTCACTGCTCTAAGGCAAAGATGGGCAAACTTTCTGGAAAGAGATACTAAATATTTTAGGCTTTGTGAGTCATACAGTCTCTGTCACAACTGCATTGTAGTGCAAAAGTAGCTATAGACAATATGTCAATGAATGAGTATGGCTATGTTCCAATAAAAATTAATTTACAAAACAGGTAGCAGGTACACTTTGGACAGCAGTTTTACCAACCCCTGGTTTAAGGCATTAGTGGTTCATTTCATCACCAAATAATATTTGACTGGACAACTAGAGTTCATAAAATAAATTATTAGTTGGCAGAAGCAGTCACACAAGCATGAGACTCAAAAGCTTTTTGAAAAATCTAGACTCCAAAGTTCAAGGATCTTTCTTAGAATTCATTATAGGCTGAATTCTGCTCAGTGGCCACAGGCTGGTCAACACCACTGGTCCACCCTGGACTTACCTAACAGGCTATGTCGGGGGGCCAGGTATTGATGTGCTGAAGTCTGAAGCAGAGGAGCCAGACCATGAAAGAGGTAAAACACTCCTGTTTGCTGGGCTTTTTTACATGCATCATCATCTTCCTTCAGTTCAAATAAATACCTGTATTTGGGAAATAAACCATTACAAAACCACCCTTAGTTACCTGTATAGCGTTCATCTTTGAGAATGCTGCCGCTGCATCCCTCTCCTACCATGGTTATTTCCCTTTATTTACAACCTAATTTGCTCCAAAAAGGGTTTGAGGTGGCTATAGGTAATCATTCATTCCCTCCTTTGTCTTACTGTGTACCTCACCCATACTTCTGTGGTTGCACTATTGGTTTATTTGTTCATTTGTCTGTCGCCTCTGAGAGACTATGATCTCCTTAAGGGGAACGTATGCTTTACTCAGCTCTGTATCTCTGTAGTTAGCATATTGAATGGCTCGATTCAATAAATATTTATTGAATTGAACTTCAAGGGTAATAAATATTTACTGAATTGAACTTCAAGGTACTCTGCCAATATTATACTGTGAGGCAAGAATTTACATGAGTGGAGTGAAAGGAAAACAAGTACAGTGATAAAACATCAACCACAAAATACCTAGAGATGGGAACAGACTTTTTCACAGCAGATAAAGAGTAAACACTGTATCTTCAGTGACCCTCATTCAATCTAGGGAAGATAAAGAACAAATTTTACCTTCAATGTACCCTTACTTCAAACATCTAGATCCCAAAGTAGATACCATTAACTCCTTATCTCTAGCAAAGGGAGCACCTGGCCGGGCGTGGTGGCTCACGCCTGTAATCCCAGCACTTTGGGAGGCCAAGGCAGGTGGATCACGAAGTCAGGAGTTCAAGACCAGCCTGGCCAATATGGTGAAACCCTGTCTCTACTAAAAATACAAAAATTATCTGGGCGTGGTGGCATGTGCCTGTAGTCCCAGCTACTCAAGAGGCTGAGGCAGAAGAATCGTTTGAACCTGGGAGGCGAAGGTTGCAGTGAGCAGAGATCACGCCACTGCACTCTAGCCTGGGTGACAGAGCAAGACTCTGTCTCAAAAAAAAAAAAAAAAAAAAGACAAAGGGAGCACTGATGAAACCTATATTTAACCTATTTAATAAGGATAGTATTTTCATTTTCTTTCTTTCTTCTTTTTTTTTTGAGACAGAGTCTCACTCTGTCACCCAGGCTGGAGTGCAGTGGCATGATCTCAGCTGACTGCAGCTTCTGCCTCCCAGGTTTAGCCAATTCTCATGCCTCAGCCTCCCGAGTACCTGGGATTACAGGCATGCTCCAGCATGCCCAGCTAATTTTTGTATTTTAGTAGAGATGGGGTTTCATCATGTTGGCCAGGCTGGTTTCGAACTCCTGACCTCAAGTGATCTGCCCTCGGCCTCCCAAAGTGCTGGGATTTACAGGTGTGTGCCACCGTGCCCAGCCATAGTATTTTCAGTAGCCAAAATGAAAATGTGGAAAAAGGGAATACCCTCCTATTCTTGGTTTCTCAAAAAAAGGCAATAGTAATGGGGTAAGTACAAGGCTTTTCCAGTACCTTCATTAAAGGTGGGCTGAGTCTCTCCCTTCAAATCCTTGTGATCAGCAGGGACAGAATGCAGATTCCCCTGGGGCTTTGGGGTTAGCCATTTTTGCCTGTCAAAAGCCCTAAAACAGACGCTCAGGTAAAAACTGGCTTCTTTTGTCAAGTTGGAAAAATAGTTTGCAGATATTTCCTGTGGGATCTGAGAACTCTTGTAATACCAGTAGGCAGAGCTGGCTCAACATGAAAATAAAAAGCAAAAAGACAAATGCACCCAGTGGTATCTTTCAGAATCTATTCTGACTGTGATAAAAGGGGTTACAATGAGCTCTTTATAAATAGAAGACAAAAGAAACCTGATCTTTTAAGACTTGTGATATTTTTAAACTTACTATGAGTCACTGTAGCCTCCTGGGGCAAAGACTCAATGCATGCCAAAGGAGAGACATGTGTCACTCAGAAGTTACCAAATATAAACAATAGAACAAACACTGCTGCCGTCGTAAAAGAACAGAAAGAGTGGTACAACCTGTACTTGCCCTAATGACCCTAAAAAGCAAAACACCTACAAAAACACCCAGGTTAAGGTCTTAGACCCAAGGCCTTACTGGAACTGGAATTGAGATCCAAAAGTTCCTTACACTCCTCTGGATCAGGAACTCTTATTTTCAAAAATTTATTTTCCCTTTTCAGTTATAATAGCATGGAAATTGCTACAATGATCAAAGCTGAAAATATTTAGATTATTTTAAAACAAAGTTTTCCCTTATTTCAACAGTAAAAAATAGTCAGTCTTTAATAATCAGAATATACAATTGTCAATTTTTTTAAAAGGAAATCATCAAAATCCCACCACTCAGGGGTAATCACTGTTTACACCTTGGAATTCTCTAAGTGATTAATATTATATATCAATACATATATATTTAGAATCCATCAAACCTACTAATTTGTAGCCTTTTTTCTTAAACATACGTAAACATTTTCACATCATATTCTTTATTGATAGACTTTTATTCTTTTCTCTTTTTTTGTTTTGAGACAGAATTTCGCTCTTGTTTTCCAGGCTGGAGTGCAGTGGCGCAATCTTGGCTCACTGCAAATTCTGCCTCCTGGGTTAAAGTGATTCCCTTGCCTCAGCCTCCCAAGTAGCTGGGATTACAGGTGTCCGCCACAACACCTAGCTAATTTTTGTATTTTTAGTAGAGATGGGGTTTTGCTATATTGGCCAGGCTGGTCTCGAACTCCTGACCTCAGGTGATCCACCCATTTTGGCCTCCAAAGTGCTGGGATTACAGGTGTGAGCTACTGTGCCTGGCCTCATTATTTTTATTCATTCTTAAATAGATTTATTTAATCACTTTAACATACTTAAATTTTAGACTCTATTCAATAATCATGTTACTATTCTTGGCTGGGCGCTGTGGCATACTCCTGTAATCCCAGCACTTTGGGAGGCCAAGGCGGGTGGATCACAAGGTCAAGAGATCGAGACCATCCTGGCCAACATGGTGAAACCCCTTCTCAACTAAAAATACAAAAATTAGCTGGGTGTGGCGGCGTGCATCTGTAGTCCCAGCTACTCGGGAGGTTGAGGCAGGAGAATCACTTCAACTGGTGAGGCAGAGGTTGCAGTGAGCTGAGATCACATCACTGCAGTCCGGCCTGGCAACAGAACAAGACTCCATCTCAAAAGAAGAAGAAAAAAAAAATTCTTGTAGTTAAAGGAGTACAAGCAACCTAAATATCCAACAATATCTGAAACAAGTGTCACAATTTTGTTGTTTGTTCACCCTTGTTCATGTAGGATTTTACGCTTATGTGCTTCTAATTTTTTTTTTCTCGAGACACTATCACGCAGGCTGGAGTGCAGTGACACGATCTTGGCTCATGGCAACCTCCACCTCCCAGGTTCAAGTGACTCTCCCACCTCAGCCTCCTGAGTAGCTGTGACTACAGGTGCACGCCACCATGCCTGGCTAATTTTTCTATTTTTAGTAGAGATACGGTTTCACCATGTTGGCCAACCTGGTCTCAAATTCCTGACCTCAAGTGATCTGCCCACCTTGGCTTCCCAAAGTGCTGGGATTACAGGTGTGAGCCACTGCACCCAGCCTTTATATGCCTCTAAATTTTGGACTGGGCACTCATGCTTGGTAGGGCTTTATATGTAGGAATCACTGGTTGTGAGTATATACTTCCTAAGGAGTTTTATATTTGTGTTTACATGGTGCCCCAGGGGTATTTTCAGTCCAAGGTTACTATTTAAATTCATTTATTAGGCTGGGCATGGTGGCTCATGCCTATAATCCCAGCACTTTGGGAGGTAGAGGCAGGAGGATTGCTTGAGTGCAGGAGTTTAAGACTAGCCTGGGCAACATAGCAAGACCCTAGCTTACAAACAATAAAAAAAATATTGGCCGGGCGTAGTGGCTCATGCCTGTAATCCCAGCACTTTGGGAGGCCGAGGCAGGCAGATCACGAGGTCAGGAGATTGAGACCATCCTGGCTAACATGGTGAAACCCTGTCTCTACTAAAATACAAAAAATTAGCCGGGCGTGCTGGTGGGCACCTGTAGTCCCAGCTACTCGGGAGGCTGAGGCAGGAGAATGGTGTGAACCCAGGAGACGGAGCTTGCAGTGAGCCGAGATCGCGCCACTGCACTCCAGCTTGGGCGACAGAGCAAGACTCTGCCTCAAAAAAAAAATATATATATATATATACCTCAAAAAATAAAATATATATATATATATTAGCCAGGCATGGTGGTGCATAAGTAGCTATGCATGTGATCCTAGCTACTTGGTGGGAGAATTGATTCAGCCTGGGAGGTTGAGGCTGCAGTGAGCTATGATCATACCACTGCACTCTAGCCTGTGTGACAGAGCAAGATCCTGTCTCAAAAAGAAAAAAAATAAAAAAAAATTATTTCTTAGATTAAGGGTTCTAGGACCACACCACACAGATAGTATAAATTTAAACCCCAAAACTGTATGAAAGCAGTCTAGTGATTTCAAATTCACAGATTTCTAATTTCTCCAGGCTGAGACAAAAAAGTCTTTATCATCTTTATGTGCTATTGTAGATTTTTATTTCCTACTCTACCTTTCACTGAAGTTTAGTTCTTGGGGAGAGGGGGTGGGGTTATCTACCTTATTTACAGGAAACTTCATGAAATATTATTCAATAGTTTTTCTCATCTGAAGTGACAGGTATAGAACAATATAGTTTTAACTTGTTTATTATTCTATTATAGTACCTTAATTTACTTAATTTCTCCCTTACTGTTCATTCATTCAACAGTACTTTAGTGCCTACCATGTGCCAGGCACTGTTTTATGAAGTAGGGGTACCATGGTGGAAAGACAAAGTCTGATCTTAATAGAACTTATATTCAAGTGTGTGAGATATTTTAGATATCATTGGATATTTAGTTTAAAATTTTTTGGCCAGGTGTGGTGGCTCACGCCTGTAATCCCAACACTTTGGGAGGTCAAGGCAGGTGGATTGCCAGAGTTCAGGAGTTCAGACCAGCATGGACAACATGGCAAAACCCTGTCTCTACACAAAGATACAAAAATTAGCCAGGCATGGTGGCATGTGCCTGTAGTTCCAGCTACTTGGGGTTTGAGGTGGGAGGATCACTTGACCCCAGCAGATCAAGGCTGCAGTGAGCCAAGACTGTACCACTGCACTTCAGCCTGACAGAGTGAGACTCCATCTCTAAAAAAATTGAAAAAATACTTTTTTTATGTTTACTGGTTTATTATAAAGGATATTACAAAGGATACAAATAAAGAGATGCATTTAGGCCAGGTATGTGAGGGGAGGGTGTGGAGCTTCCATGCCTCCCTGGGTGCGCCACCCTCCAGGAACTTCCATGTGTTCAGCTATCCAGAGGCTCTCTGAACCCTGTCCTTTTGGGTTTTTATGGAGGCTTCATTACATAGGCATGATTGACAACCATGTAGAAATGTGATTGGACAAAATGGTTATGATTTCATACTAACTGACCGGAAACGCAGCAATGTCTGTCTGTTCAGGTTCTCCTTGGCCTCTCTGTGCAGCCTTCCTTCCTCTGGAGTATGGGGCACAACCCTCTCTGGAATTAGGGTCTTTGGACCCACAATCAGATTAGAGTCCTGCCATGCGCAGGTAAAAGGAGGACAGGAGAAGGTACAAGAGATTTTGTTTCCTAAGGCCTGCTCCTGAGGTCTAAAGTGCCCCACATTATAACAAAAGACTGTAATAAGGGCCATAGGAATTATGAGCCAGAAAACACAGATGAATATATATACACACACACATATACACACACAAATATAATAATATATAATGTATATATAATAATCATAAACCTAATTATATATGTAAAATCATAATATCACAATAATTTAATGGGCCATACAGAATAATCAAAGCTCAGGTTGGCTAAAACTCACCGTGTCTTAGTAACATAGGTTGACAGCGGTCTATAGCACCAAAAAAATTTTCTCCTGCAAGCTATTCCACAATACAGGAACATTGTCGGGTCCTTAGGAAAAAAAAACAGGAGTTTTAAAAAAAGTCATAATATGAAATTTAAAGTAATGAATTGCCAAGAGGGTTATATTTTAAGCCAGAATGGGATCACTTTGTAATATTAAGGAAAGACAAACTCAATAGGAGTCAGGTGATCTTGTTTCTAAATTGCATTTCTACCCCTAAGTAGCTATGGGATCTCAGCATTTCAGTACTTCTTTCATCATCTAAAAAACTGAAACCTGTTCTACCCACCTAGAATAAGAATGAAGTAGAAGGAATCCTGTAGATAAGAATATATAGGGCCGGGCACAGTGGCTCACTTCTGTAATCCCAGCACTTTGGGAGGCCAAGATAGGTAGATCACGAGGTCAGGGGTTCCAGACCAGCCTGACCAACATGGTGAAACCCCCGTCTCTACTAAAATACAAAATTAGCTGGGCGTGGTGGCAGGTGCCTGTAATCCCAGCTACTCAGGAGGCTAAGGCAGGAGAATTGCTTGAACCTGGGAGGCGGAGGTTGCAGTGAGCTGGGATAGCGCCACTGCCCTCCAGCCTAGGCGACAGAGCAAGACTCTGTCTCAAAAAAAAAAAAAAAAAAAAAAAAAAAAAAAAAAAAGAATATATAAAGTCACAGCATTAGGAAATTTTTTTGGAAGGCAGCTATGCAAATTCACATGGATCCAAGATATTTTCTATTTTTCTGTAGCTCATTGGGAAAGAAAAAAAAAAAAACTAAAGAATCCATTCTGGCAGAGATGATCCCTTTAAATTGTGTATCAGTATTTTATTCCCCATGAAAAGTACCTTTCACATTGGCAGTAAAAAAAGTCAAGAATTCATTACAGTTAAATAACCAACCACCCTTTTCACTGTGTCTGAGGAAAGCAAGCTTTGACACTAAATGAAGAACATCTAAAATTTAGTCCTACTTCTTGGTTGCATAATTATGAATCACTGATGATGAATCCTTGGATAGTTTTGGCTACAGTCTATGTCCTAGCCATGAGTAAAATATATTTAGCAAATGACATTCAACAAAGTATTTATTGAGTACTGACTTTATTCAGGGTCCCCTAAAGAACACAAAAATATAAAGGAGGGAAATCCCTGCCCTCAAGGAACTCTAGCAGGAGAGAGAAAACAAATAGATAGCCAGCTTTCACAGAAGGCAGTATGCAATATGTGGGTTGCAAAGCACTCTAGGAGGTTGTTAAAAGTATTATTCCTACTTTAATAACCCCAAAACTAGTGTGATATACTAGAAAAAATGTATTTGAAGTCATTATTTCTGGCTCATACACCATTCAGAATGTAAACTCATATGATATTTTTACAGGCTGATTTGGAAATATCTATTAAAGTGACAAATCATAAGCCTTTTTCCTCAGCAATTCCATGTTTAGGAAATTTACCCTAGGAAGGAAAGGATATGTACAAGAATGTTAACTGAAAATTATGATAAAATGGATTAATACGTGACTTAAGAACAAATAGAAGGGCTGGGTGCGGTCCCTCACGCCTGTAATCCCAGCACTTTGGGAGGCCGAGGTGGGCAGATCACCTGAGGTCAGGAGTTCAAGACCAGCCTGACCAACATGGAGAAACCCCATCTCTACTAAAAATACAAAATTAGCCGGGCATGGTGGCACATGCCTGTAATCCCAGCTGCTCGGGAGGCTGAGGCAGGAGAATTGCTTGAACCTAGAAGGCAGAGGTTGCAGTGAGTCGAGATCGTGCCATTGCACTCCAGCCTGGACAACAAGAGCAAAACATCGTCTCAAAAAAAAAAAAAAGAAAGAAAAAGAACAAATAGAAAATAATATAACAGTGAAAAAAATATATATAGTAACAGGGAGAGATACTTACAATATATTATTAAGTAAACAAAAAAAGCAAGGAGGACTTGGAGGAGATACTAGTCAAAGTGTACAAAGTTTCAGTGAGGATGAATAAATTCTGGATATCTATTGTGCTGGTTTGGTAACTATAGTTCATAATGTATTGTATACTTAGAAATTACTAAGAAAGTAGATATTAAATGTTCTCAACACACAAAAAATTGTGAGGTGATAGATATATTAATTTGCCAGATTTAATCATTTCACAATGTATACCTGTATCAAAATATCACATTGTAAACTATAAATATATACATTTTTTGGTCAATTATACCTTAATAAAGCTGGAGAAAAAACAAGAACAGTTGGTTAACATGACCTAATTAATTTATAAAGAAAAGGACACAGACATACCAATATACATAAATTGTATGTATTTAATTATATTTTTCTTTCTTTTCTTTTTTTTTTTTTTTGAGACCAAGTTTCGCTCTTGTTGCCCAGGCTGGAGTGCAATGGCACAATCTTGGCTCACTGCAACCTCCACCTCCCAGGTTCAAGTGATTCTCCTGCCTCAGCCTCCCAAGTAACTGGGATTACAGGCATGCGCCACCATGCCCAGCTAATTTTGTAATTTTTTAGTAGAGACAGGGTTTCTCCATGTTGGTCGGGCTGGTCTCGAACTCCTGACCTCAGGTGATCTGCCTGCCTCGGCCTCCCAATGTGCTGGGATTACAGGCATGAGCCACCACCCCTGGCCTTATTTATATTTTTCTTTTCTTTTTTTTTTTTTTT
>NW_016816204.1:1366764-1378331 GCF_001698545.2 Rhinopithecus bieti
CAAAAAAAAAAAAAAAAAAAAAAAAAAAAAAAAAAAAAAAGAGCTCTTTTTAGAGTCCATTTCTCCACGACTGTGGACCTCCGTGGGATGGGGAAATATGGAGAACTGAGGAACCACGGGAAAACAACTTTGAAGGTCTCACTGACCTGCTTTATAATTTGCTTTCTAAAGAATATTTTTTCCTCCCTTTAAAAAAAAATAAAAATTAAGGCACAATGTGAGAAGTTAGCAAGTTTCATTTTTAAATGACTCTCCAAAAAAAGTATCAGAAAATGATTAGCTGTGGTTACTGAGGTAGCTCCACACTTATGAGGCAAAACTATGGTTATATCCGTGGTTTCTGCAAAAAGGAAGAGATTAAGCTAACCTGTTAAAATGCTGTGACCACGACCTTTTTTCAAGTTCTGATCATGCCTCCCTGTGAAGTCCTTCCTGCACTTACAAGCTGAGCAGGTTTCTGTTTCACTGTACTTACTCTGAATTCTTTTCGGGGTACCTTCCTACTCCTCAGGAATCAGCACAAAGGAGGAAACCAAATGTTCACGTTCAACGGCTTCCGTTCCCCAGAGGGACCATTGCAGCTTCTGCCACACTTCCCAGAATCCTCGTAGACATGCACTCTGGGAATTGTAGTTCAGTTCCCAGGCATGCCGCCGGGTTCTCCAACTGCAAGTTAACCATGATTGTCAAAAGCATGAACATCTAAGATCTTATTACGAAGAGAACTACTGCATCCTTGGAGAAAGTAAACTAGTATTAGATCCGTTTTTTAATTTAAAAAAGAGACAGTCATTAAGTCCACCCTCGTACACAGAAGGCATATATTATGAGGCTGGAGAGAGGATGAAGTAGGGGTGGGAATCAAATACCTCTCAACCTTAGTATATCTCTAGTTCTCTCTCTGCACACTTTAGAACTAGCTCTAAAATTTCATAAAGTTCTTCCAAGTTAAAAGGATGGGACTCTGTATAGATATGTTTGAACTTATGGTAGGATTCATTTCTTGATCAGAGGAAGAGCATTCCATTTGACCAGAAGCAGTCTCCTAGCAGTGTGTCTGGAATTGGTTCCTTCTGGTGGGATCTTGGTCTCGCTGACTTCAAGAATGAAGCTGCAGAGCTTTGTGGTGAGTGTTACAGCTCTTAAACGTGACACGGACCCAAAGAGTGAGCAGCAGCAAGATTTATTGTGAAGAGTGACAGAACAAAGTTTCCACAGCGTGGAAGGGGACCTGAGCAGGTTGCCACTGCTGTCTGGGGTGCAGCTATTATTCCCTTATTTGTCCCTGCCCACATCCTGCTGAGTGGTCCATTTTACAGAGTACTGATTGGTCCATTTTACAGAGTGCTGATTTGTGCATTTACAATCCTTTAGCTAGACACAGAGTGCTAATTGGTGCGTTTTTACAGAGTGCTGATTGGTGTATTTACAATCCTTTAGCTAGACACAGTGCTGATTGGCACATTTACAATCCTTTAGCTAGACACAGAGTGCTGATTGGTGCATTTACAATCCTTTAGGTAGACACAGTGCTGATTGGCACATTTACAATCCTTTAGTTAGACACAGAGTGCTGATGGGTGCGTTTTTACAGAGTGCTGATTGGTGCGTTTACAATCCTCTAGCTAGACAGAAAAGTTCTCCAAGTCCCCACTNTACAGAGTGCTGATTGGTGTATTTACAATCCTTTAGCTAGACACAGTGCTGATTGGCACATTTACAATCCTTTAGCTAGACACAGAGTGCTGATTGGTGCATTTACAATCCTTTAGGTAGACACAGTGCTGATTGGCACATTTACAATCCTTTAGTTAGACACAGAGTGCTGATGGGTGCGTTTTTACAGAGTGCTGATTGGTGCGTTTACAATCCTCTAGCTAGACAGAAAAGTTCTCCAAGTCCCCACTCGACCCAGGAAGTCCAGCTGGCTTCACCTCTCAGCAGAACTACTTTGGTGCTGCTCTCTTCTCATTTTACTTCTAAGGTTACTTGCCTATGAGAGAAGACACTTTTTTTTTTTTTTTTTTTTGTGAGACAGAGTCACTCTGTTGCTCAGGCTGGAGAGAAGTGGTGCAATCTTGACTTACTGAAACCTCCTCCTCCAGGGTTCAAGCGATTCTCCTGCCTCAGCTTCCCGAGTAGCTAGGATTATAGGTGCATGCCACCATGCCCGGCTAATTTTTGTATTTTCAGTAGAGCCAGAGTTTTGCTATGTTGGCCAGGCTGTCTCAAACTTCTGACCTCAAATGATCCACTCGCCTCGGCCTCCCAAAGTGCTGGGATTACAGGTGTGAGCCACCGCACCTAGCCAAGAGAAGAAGAAGTCCACTCATTCAACATGTGTTTAATGAGTACCCAATGTGCCTAGGACTGTTATAGAGATATAGAGATAGGATACAGCAGGGAACCAAACATGAAAATCTCTGTCCTCGTGTAACTTACATTCTAGAAGGGGAAACAAGTGAATATACAATGTGTCATGTGGCTATAAAGCTTACGAAGAAAAATAAAGCAAGGTAAGTAGAGGGATTATTTTGCTATTTTATATAGGATGGTCAGCCTCACTGTTAAGATAATATTTAAACAAAGACGACCCTGAAGAAGGTGATAAAGAAACCAAGTTTATATCTATGGAAAGAGATTTGTAGACAGAGCAAAATGAGCATATGCAAAGACGCTGGGGTGGGAGTGTGCCTTGCACGTTTTAGGAAAGGTTAGGAAAGAGCATGGTGATCAGAGATCAGATTAGGCCGGGTACGGTGGCTTATGCCTGTAATCCCAGCACTTTGGGAGGCCGAGGCGGGCACATCATCTGAGGTCAGGAGTTTTAGACCAGTCTGGCCAACACAGAGAAACCCTACTAAAAATACAAAAATTAAGCCAGGTGTGGTGTCGCATACCTGTAGTCCCAGCTACCTGGGAGGCTAAGGCACAAGAATCGCTTGAACCCAAGAGACAGAGGTTGCAGTGAGCTGAGATTGCGCCACTGCACTCCAGCCTGGGTGACACAATGAGACGTTGTCTCAAAAAAATAAATCAATCAATCAGATTGGTTCATTATCCTTAAGAAAGACTCAGAAGATTGTAGGGAAACAAGATATAAAGTCAATGGATTCTAAGGAGATGGAGAAACACGCTTAGGGGGAAATTGGGGCTCTAATAATTTTAAAAGTCAAAATAACTATTTTTTGTAGTAATTGTTAAGTGCTATAATAATACAAATAGCTCAGACTGAGCATTTGCCGTGTTCCAGGCACTATGCTAAGTGTCCCACATTTGTCATTAATCCTCACATTCTATGAAATCCGCATTAAAATTTGTACTTTAGGCTGCGTGTGGTGGCACATGCCTGTAATCCCAGCACTTTGGGGTCTGAGGTGGGAAGATTGCTTGAGTTCAGGAGTTCAAGAAACCAGCCTGAGCAACATGACAAAACACCATCTCTACAAAAAATACGAAAATTAGCCGGGCATGGTGGCATGCACCTGTGGTCACAGCTACTCAGGAGGCTGAGATAGGAGGATTGCTTGAGCCCAGGAGTGAGCCGAGATCAAGCCGCTGCACTCCATCCAGCTCGGCGACAGGGAGACCCTGTCTAAAAAAAAAAAAAAAAAAAAAAAAAAAAAAAAAAAAAAAAATTGCACATTACAGATGAGAAAACACAGGCTTAGAAAAATTAAGTAGGCCAGGTGCAGTGGCTCATGCCTGTAATCCCAGCACTTTGGGAGGCCAAGGCGGATAGATCACAGGGTCAGGAGTTTGAGACCAGCCTGGCCTATATGGTGAAACCCCGTCTCTGCTAAAAATACAAAAATGAGCCGAGTGTGGTGGCATGCTCTTGTAGTCCCAGCTACTCGCAAGGCTGAGACAGGAGAATCACTTGAACCCAGGAGGCGGAGGTTGCAGTGAGCCAAGATTGTACCACTAGACTGCAGCCTGGGTAAAAGAGCGAAACTTCATCTAAAACAAAAAAATAAAAAAGATAAGTAATTTGTCCATATTTACACAGCTAATCAGTAGAAGGGATGGGATATTAACCTAAATCTGTCTTAAGAAATAATCTGTGCTTTTGACCACCATATTATAGACCTGGATTGTATCTCTGTCTGGGTGTGAGGTAGGGAAATTGAACATAAATATTGGAAAATATTGGAATGGTGGAAAAAACCCCATGTTCATAAATAGGAAGGCCTAATTTGGTTAAAATGGCATATTCCCCTAATTGATCTACAGATTCAATGCAATTTCTATTAAAACCTCATCTGGCTTTTTTTGCACAAGCAACAAAGGGAAAAATAAGACATTATCAAAATTTTAGGAACTTTTGTGCTACAAACAATACCCATGAAGAATATAGAAAGACAACTCATAGAATTGGGAAAAAATTATTGCAAGACATGTATCTGATAAGGGACTTATATCTAGAATATCTAAAGAACACTTAAACAACACAGTCATAAAAGGATAAACAACCAAATTTAAAAATGAGCAAAGGATCTGAATAGATATATCTTCAAGGAAGATACAAAAATGACCCATAAGCACATGAAAAGATTTGCATGGGAAATGCAAATCACATCATAATGAGATATCATTTTATACCCAATGGATAGCTACAATCAAAATGCAGATAATGACAAGAAGTGGTGAGGATGTGGTGGAATTGGAATCCTCATACACAGCTGGTAAGACTGTAAATGGTGCTGTCGCTTTTGAAAACAGTTTGGTGGTTCCTCGTAAAGTTAAATATAGAATTACCAAATGACCCAGCAATTTAACTGCTGGGTTTATATTCCCAAGAGAATTGAAAACAAACGTCCACACAAACTTGTAAATTAATTTTGGTTATTCACAATATTATTAATTTAATAATATTATTCACAATATCCAAAAAAAGTACAAACAACCCAAATAACTATCAACTGATAAATGGAGAAGCAAAAGGTGGCATATCCAACCATACAATGACATTTTTCTGGCAACAAAGAGGAATTATATATACTACAATACGGATAAAGCTTGAAAACATTATGCTAAGTGAAATAATCCAGTCACAAACGAGTACATATTGTATTCATATGAAATGTTCATAATAGGCAAATCTATAGAGACAGAAAGCACATTAGTGATCGGCTAGGAATGGGGGCAATTTATATGAAATATACCTAGGGTTGTGATTGCACTTACGTGAAATAGTCAGAATAGGCAAATCTATGAGATAAAAAGTGCCTAGGGATGGGGACGAGGTAGTGTTCAAAGATGATGAGGAGTAACTGCTAATGGAAACAGGATTTTGGTTTTTATGGGATTTTTTTTTTTTTTAAGTCAGGATCTTGGCCGGGCGCAGTGGCTCACGCCTGTAATCCCAGCACTTTGGGAGGTCAAGGTGGGTGGATCACGAGGTTAGGAGTTCGAGACCATCCTGGTCAATATGGAGAAACCCCATCTCTACTAAAAATACAAAAATTAGCTGGGTATGGTGGCGCATGCCTGTAATCCCAGCTACTCAGGAGGCTGAGGAAGGAGAATTGCTTGAACTGGGACCTGGGAAGCAGAGGTATCAGTGAGCCGATATCGTGCCACTGCACTGCACTCCAGCCTGGGCAACAGAGTGAGACTCTGTCTCAAAAAAAAAAAAAAAAGAGTCTTGCTGTGTCGCCCAGGCTGGAGTGCAATGGCGCAATCACGGCTCACTGCGGCCTCAACCTCCCAGGCTCAAGTGATCCAGCCTCAGCCTCCCGAGGAGCTGGGAACACAGGCACCCGCCACCAAACCGGGCTAATTTTTGTATTTTTAGTAGAGACAGGGTTTCCCCATGTTGCCCAGGCTGGTCTCAAACTCCTGCCCTCAAGTGATCCACCCGCCTTGGCCTCCCAAAGTACTGGAATTACAGGCGTGAGCCACAACACCTGGCTTTCGCAGGATTTTTAAATCGGAGTGATGAAAAAATTGTAAAATTGATTGTGGTGATGGTTGCCCAATTTTTTTTTTTTTTTTTTTTTTTTTTTTCTGAGACAGAGTTTTGCTCTGTCTCCAAGGCTACAGTGCAATAGTACGATCTTGGCTCACTACAACCTTCGCCTCCTGGGTTCAAGTGATTCTCCTGCCTCAGCCTCCCGAGTAGCTGGGACTACAAGTGTCCACCACCACTCTTGGCTAATTTTTTAAATTTTTAGTAGAGATGGGGTTTCACCATGTTGGCCAGGCTGGTCATGAACTCCTGACCTCAAGTGATCCACCCACCTTGGCCTCCCAAAGTGCTGGGATTATAGGCTTGAGCCACCGCATCTGACCAGGTTGCCCAATTCTAATTTTTTTGGGGGGATATTTTTAGTAGAGACAGGGTTTCACCATGTTGGCCAGGCTGGTCTCAAATACCTGTCCTCAAGTGATCCGCCTGCCTCGGCCTCTCAAAGTGCTGGGATTACAGGTGTGAAACACTGCACCTGGCCCAAGTACTAGATCTTATTTGTTGTATCTAACTATATGTTTGTACCCATTAACCATCCTCATTCCCCATGCTGCCACACACACACACACACACACACACACACACACACACACTACCCTTCCCTGCCTCTGGTAACCATCATTGTATTCTCTATCTCCATGAGTTCAATTGTTTAAATTTTTAGCTCCCACAAATGAGTGGGAACATGAGAAGTTTGTCTTTCTGTGCCTGGCTTATTTCACTTAACATAATATCTTCCAGTTCCATCTGTGGTGTTGCAATTGACAGGATCTCATTCCTTTCAAAGGCTGAATAGTACTTCATTGTGTACGTACCACATTTTCTTTATCCTTTTATCTGTTGATGGACACTTAGGTTCTTTCCAAATCTTGGCTATTATGAATAGTGCTGCAATAAACATGGGAGTGCAGATACTTTATTTTTTTTTTGAGATGGAATCTCTCTCTGTCACCCATGTTGGAGCGCAGTGGTGCGATCTCGGCTCACTGTAACCTCCACCTCCCAGGTTCAAGCGATTCTTTTGCCTCAGCCTCCCAAGTAGCTGGGACTACAGGTGCCCACCACCATGCCTGGCTAATTTTTGTATTTTTAATGGAGACAGGGTTTCACCATGTTGGCCAGACTGGTCTCGAACTCCTGACCTCAAGTGATCCACCTGCCTCAGCCTCCCAAAGTGCTGGGATTACAGGCATGAGCCACCGTGCCTGGCCGGATATCTCTTTGATGTACTGACGTGTTTTCTTTTGGGTTAATACCCAGCAGTAGGATTTCTGGATTATATTAACATGATAGTCCTATTTTTAGTTTTTTTTTTTTTTTTTCCTTTTTTTTTTTTTGAGACAGAGTCTCGCTCTGTCGCCCAGGCTGGAGTGCAGTGGCGTGATCTCCGCTCACTGCAAGCTCCGCCTCCCGGGTTCAGGCCATTCTCCTGCCTCAGCCTCCGGAGTAGCTGGGACTACAGGCGCCCGCCACCTCGCCCGGCTAGTTTTTTGTATTTTTTTTTTAGTAGAAACGGGGTTTCACCATGTTAGCCAGGATGGTCTACGATCTCCTGACCTCCTGATCCGCCCGTCTTGGCCTCCCAAAGTGCTGGGATTACAGGCTTGAGCCACCGCGCCCGGCCCTATTTTTAGTTTTTTGAGGAACCTTCATCCTGTTCTCCATAGTGGCTATACTAAGTTACATTCCTACCAATGGTGTATGAGAATTCTTCTTTCCCCGTATCTTCACCAGCATTCATTATTGACTGTCTTTTGGATAAAAGCTATTTTAACTGGGGTGAGTTGATATCTTGTAGTTTTGATGTGCATTTCTCTGATGATAATGATGTTGAGCATCTTTTTATATACCTGTTGGGGCAAGGTTTATTTTTTACTGCATAGACATGAATACAGAAAGTGGAGAAGAATTGGATTTATTAATGCAACCAATCTGCCACAGTAGTTCCATTAAAAGTATTCCTTAAATTGGCCAGGCTTGGTAGCTCACGCCTGTAATCCCAGCATTCTGGGAGGCCTAGGGAAGTGGATCATTTGAGGTCAGGAGTTTGAGAGCAGCCTGGCCAACATGTTGTAACTGTCTCTACTAAAATTACAAAAATTAGCTGGGCCTGGTGGCACATGCCTGTAATCCCAGCTACTTGGGAGGCTGAGGCAGGAAAATCGCTTGAACCTGGGAGGCAGAGGTTGTAGTGAACTGAGATGGTGCCACTGCACTCCAGCCTGTGTGACAAAGGGAGACTCTGACTCAACAACAACAACAACAAAGTATTTCTTAAATTGATACGGGATATGAAGCAGTGATGTTTCACTTCTGGATTGACTTAAGAACTAACATTAACCTTAGACTAATTATAGATACCACAAGTATATATCTCTCTCCTTTACTCTTTGCATTAAGATTAGTTATAATTATTTTTTCATTTCATTATTTTCTCATAGTCACTGAAACAGGTCTAAAACTTACCAGCTTTGGCTCTATGATTAACAAACAACAACAAAATAAAATACCACACAATTGTATATCATACAGCATCCAATGATGATTACTCATATTAATCTGGTACTTCATACTTTTCCAAGAAATTTCAAAATAACATCAATTGACTTTTATAATGTCTTTGTGTGGATGGTGAGGCAAATATTATTACGGCCATTTGGTGAATGAAGAAATTTTTGCATAAAAGTTAAAAGAATTCACGCAGATGCCGTTAATGGTGGACTAGAATCTGGGTTCACTGATTCAACTACTATTCCTTCCAAATAAGAAGTTATACTTTCTACCAACTTCTGTAATTTTGTGACTGAATGAACTCTAGGTTCTAAACTCTGTGTTTTGCTTCACCAAAGAAAACTGAGATTCCTGGCATTCTTGCCTGGTTTGTTTGAGCTCTTGATAAGTTCATTTGGGTGGAAGAATGCATGGACCAGCCAAGGTCTACAAATCTTTCATATAGCCAACTCAGATTCTGTTTGTTTATAAGCAGAAGCAGTCTTCTGAAATGTAGCCTATTGTTTTGAGTAAAATATTCTTAAAATTTATAAATATTTTCTATGGTTGATAGAATAGCTGTTAGATATCCCACAATAAATTATAGAACTAGAAAATATTTACTATTCAGGACTCAAACTATTGATATTGAAAGAATAATGTATAGTGAATATATTACTAAGGAAAGATGCTAGAAAATGGAAAAGGAGAAAATGGAATCTGCTACACCTGTCATGGTATTCATAATTTTTTACAAACCAAAATTAACCAATATAATTCTAATACCTAATACAATTCCTGGCACATTGCAAGTGTTCAACAACTATTTTTTTTTTTTTTTTTTTTTTTTTGAGACGGAGTCTCGCTCTGTCACCCAGGCTGGAGTGCAGTGGCCAGATCTCAGCTCACTGCAAGCTCCACCTCCCGGGTTCACGCCATTCTCCTGCCTCAGCCTCCGGAGTAGCTGGGACTACAGGCGCCGCCACCTCGCCTGGCTAGTTTTTGTATTTTGGTAGAGACGGGGTTTCACAGTGTTAGCCAGGATGGTCTCGATCTCCTGACCTCGTGATCCGCCCGTCTCGGCCTCCCAAAGTGCTGGGATTACAGGCTTGAGCCACCTCGCCCGGCCAACAACTATTTCTTGAGTGAATGAACAATATGATATGGAAATCTGCTTCATATGGACAAACAGTAAATTGGAAGATTGTGTTTCAACCTTGTGAGGGCATCTGTCATTTCAAACCCAGTAAGATTCAAAATCAAACTTTTTAGCTTCTCTACAGACTCAGCTCAATTCCCCAATTTTTATTTTAATTTTTTTTGAGACAGGATCTTGCTCTGTTGCCCAGGTTGGAGTGCAGTGGTGCAATCACAGCTAACTGCAGCCTTCACCTCCCAGCCTTAGGCAACCCTACCACCTCAACCTCCCCAGTAACTGAGACTGCAAGTGGGCGCCACCATGTCTAGATAATTTTTCTATTTTTTTGTAGAGACAGAGTCTCGCCAAGTTGCTAAGGCTGGTCTCAAATTCCTCGGCTCAAGTGATCCTCCTACCTTGGTCTCCCAAACCACTGGTGTTACAGGCATGAGCCACTGTGCTCAGCCCCAGTATTCTTATTTTGATTGTTGATACCATTATTTTGCCAATTTTAATTACATCTGCAAAGTTCTTTTGCCATGTATGGTAATATATTCACAGGTTTTTGAAATAATTAGGATGTGGACATCTTTGAGGGGCCATTATTCTGCCTACCACAGTGAGCATCCCGATTGAGACCACAGGACGTAGGTGGTCTGGCTACCTCACTGCTGCCATCTCCCACAATGCCAGAGTGCCAGCATGTTAGTGACTAGAGTCGTTTCTGGTTTCAGCTACATTCTAGAATCCCTTATGTCTTGATTGTCATGTCCCTATTCATAAGCAAGGAAGAAGTCTTTATCACTTCTACTCCCAAGGCCCATCCACACATCCGCTGACATGGCATTCACAGGTAAATCCATCCTCTTATATTGAGTTTATTCTCTGTTAAAGGTAAATAACATAAGGTTACTCCATTGCTTGAAATACTTTAATGCTTTCCCATTGTACTTGTTTTTTTTTTTTTTTTTTTGGAGACGGAGTCTCGATCTGTGGCCCAGGCTGGAGTGCAGTGGCCGGATCTCAGCTCACTGCAAGCTCCGCCTCCCGGGTTTATGCCATTCTCCTGTCTCAGCCTCCTGAGTAGCTGGGACTACAGGCGCCCGCCACCTCGCCTGGCTAGTTTTGTGTATTTTTTAGTAGAGACGGGGTTTCACCGTGTTAGCCAGGATGGTCTTGATCTCCTGACCTCGTGATCCGCCCGTCTTGGCCTCCCAAAGTGCTGGGATTACAGGCTTGAGCCACCGCGCCCGGCCTCCCATTGTACTTGTTACAGTACTTAACAGGTTGGCATGACCTAGCTTTTGCATACCTCTCCAATCTCCTCTCATACGGGTTCCTTCCTTCCTTACTGCATTGCAGCCACATTGAATTTCTTTAGCTCCTCAAATGCACCAAGTTGTGTGTGTGTGTGTGTTGCTACATGGACCTCACATATAAAGATACACAGTAATATTCTCTCTCTCTAAATTCACACACTTCATCTAGCTAATTCAGTTCTCAGTTTAAATGTCATTTCTATAGTGATACTTTTCTTGTGATACCAATCTAAGCCATGTCCCTTGCATTATTCTTTCCCATAGCACCCTGATGGTTTCATTTTTTTTTTTTTTTTTTTTTTTTGAGACAGAGTTTCGCTCTTGTTGCCCAGGCTGGAGTGCAATGGCACAATCTCAGCTCACTGCAACCTCTGCCTCCAGGGTTCAAGTGATTCTCCTGCCTCGTCCTCCCAAGTAACTGGGACTACAGGCGTGCACCACTACACTCAGCTAATTTTTTTGTTTTTTGTTTTTGTATTTTTAGTAGAGACCAGGTTTCACCGTGTTGGACAGGTTGATCTCGAACTCCTGACCTCAGGCGATCCACCCATCTTGGCCTCCCAAAGTGCAGGGATTACGGGTGTGAGCCACTGTGCCCCACCAAACATGCTTATTGGCCATATATATACACACACATATATATATATAT
>NW_016816204.1:1378490-1399722 GCF_001698545.2 Rhinopithecus bieti
TTTTTTTTTTTCAGAGGGAGTCTCATTCTGTTGTCAGGCTGGAGTGCAGTGGCATGATCTTGGCTCACTGCAACCTCTGCCTCCCGGGTTCAAGCGATTCTCCTGCCTCAGCCTCCCAAGTACCTGGGACTGCAGGCACATGCCCACCACACCCAGCTAATTTTCATATTTTTAGTAGAGACGGGGTTTCACCATGTTGGCCAGGCTGGTCTCAATCTCTTGACCTCATGATCCACCCGCCTTGGCCTCCCGAAGTGCTGGGATTATAGTCGTGAGCCACCATGCCAAGCCTTTTTTTTTTTTTTTTTTTTAAGATGGAATCTCACTGTGTTACCCAGGCTAGAGGGCAGCCGCATGATCTCAGCTCATTGCACCCTCCACCTCCCAGTTTCAAGTGGTTCTTACACCTCAGCCTCCCAAGTAGCTGGAACTACAGACATGCGCAACCATGTCCATCTAATTTTTTTGTGTGTGTATATGTATATATTTATTTATTTATTTAATAGAGATGGGGGTTTCACCATGTTGGCCAGGCTGGTCTCGAACTCCTGACCTCAGGTGATCCACCCACCTCGGCCTCCCAAAGTACTGGGATTACAGGTATGAGCCACGCCTGGTTTCTTTATTATTTTCACTTGTCAAATGTGTATGTATGTATATTTGTGTGTATGCGTTTTTTAATGTTGTCCATACATACATTTTTTTTCTTTTTGCTCTGTTGCCCAGGTTAGAGTGCAGTGGTGTGATCTCAGCTTACTGCAACCTCTGCCTCCCAGGTTCAAGCAATTCTCCTATCTCAGCCTCTGGAGTAGCTGGGATTACAGGTGCACACCACCATGCCTGGCTAATTTTTGTACTTTTAGTAGAGGTGGGGTTTCACCATATTGGTCAGGCTGGTCTCAAACTCCCGACCTCAGGTGATCCACCTGCCTCAGCCTCCGAAAGTGCTTGGATTACAGGCGTAAGCCACCGTGCCCAGCTGAAACATACTTTTTTATGTTGTAGGTTTCCTTCAAAGGACTCCAATTCTACAACAGCAGGAATGATGTACCCAGCACTTAGCATAGTCTGGCTTATATGGGCAGGCAATTATTTATGGATGAGTGAATTTCTATTGCCACAGTATAGGTTTTAATTCTTTTCAACAAAGATTATAAGCTCCTTAAAAGTGGAGATTGTCTAATTAAAGTTTGATCTTCCACAGCTCAGTAGGCAGTGTCTTTGACACAGAAGGTAGGTGTTCTAGAAATATTTATTCTATGAATCTTGGATTACTAACCCAGACTCTCTTTCTCTTCTAATTCACATAGCATATGTGATTGATTAAAGTTCACAACTCATTCTTGGTAATGTCAGACACATTATTAGGCTTGTTGTCCAGTTTGGAAAAATCTCCAATAAGCTATTTATTTATTTAGACACAGGGTCTCTTTCTTTCTTTCTTTCTTTCTTTTTTTTTTTTTTTGAGACGGAGTCTCGCTCTGTCGCCCGGGCTGGAGTGCAGTGGCCGGATCTCTGCTCACTGCAAGCTCCGCCTCCCGGGTTCACGCCATTCTCCTGCCTCAGCCTCCCGAGTAGCTGGGACTACAGGCGCCCGCCACCTCGCCCGGCTAGCTTTTGTATTTTTTAGTAGAGACGGGGTTTCACCGTGTTAGCCAGGATGGTCTCGATCTCCTGACCTCGTAATCTGCCCGTCTCGGCCTCCCAAAGTGCTGGGATTACAGGCTTGAGCCACCGCGCCCGGCGGGTCTCTTTCTTTTGCCCAGGCTGGAGTGCAGTAGTGAGACCACAGCTTGCTGCATCCTATATCCTGATCCTCTAGCCTCAGCCTCCTGAATAGCTGGGACTACAGACACATATCACCCAACTGATTAAAAAAACTTTCTTTGTAGAGACAAGGTATCACCATCTTGCCCTGGCTGGTCTCAAACTTCTGGCCTTAATGGATTCTCCCACCTGGGCCTCCCAAAATTCTGGAATTACCTGGGAGAGCCACCACATCCACTTCCAATAGATTATTTCATATATGACTTAAAGAGTTCAGGACCCATCAGATTTCTTTAAACTATAGTTTGTTGTGGATGTTCTCATCAACTTCTGAGAAAAAAATATAAATTTCTTTTTGGGGCAGGGCCCCGCAGCTCACGCCTGTTATTTCAGCACTTTGGGAGGCCTAGGTGGGAGGATTGCTTGAACCCAGGAGTTCAAGAACATCCTGGACACATGGTGAGACCCTGTCTCTGCAAACAAAACAAAACCCTACAGAAAACCTGGACGTGGTCGTGCATGCCTGTAGTCCTAGCTACTCGGGAGGTGGGAGGATTGCTGGAGCCCAGTAGTTGGAGGTTACAGTGAGCTATGATCATGCAACTCCACTCTAGCCTGGGTGACAGAGTGAAACCCTGTCTCTCAAAAAAAAAAAAAAAAAAAAAAAAAAACTTTTTGGCTAGGTATTGTTTTGATAAATGCTAAATCTAATTTTATACATCCAATAATTGGAATAATTTCCCACAGATTAGCTTCAGGTTCCCAAAATTTCAACCCTGCTTCTCTTCTACTATCCACATAGCTTTTGATGCTAGAACATTGGACACATTAAAATAACTTTAAGAGTTCTGGCCCTGCACCTTTGTTTTACAATGCTGGGTGGATCAGCACAATGGGCAATTGGAGTATTCTTAGAAGCCACTGGGACAGCTGGCAATATCTTAACTACACATGGAAGTGACTGTGGGTTATAAAAATATATCCCAGTAAATTCAAACCAAATGTATTCCTAACTCAACTTCCCTTTAGCTAAATTTCAAAAATGTTTGCTTGCCACTCCAACACTAGACAAAGAGAAACACGGTGGAGGAAAGTCACTAAGGACTGAAGATTGTGGTTTAAAATACATTACTTTTACAAATTTTACAAAAGCATAGGACAGTGTAAACATATTACTAGGGACCCCTCCAGGGACTTGGAAAGGGCTAGTGCAAATGAGGGCCCCTAAAGTTGAAGCCTCCTTAGCTTCACAGTAAATCTGCTTCAGAGTCTACGGCCATTTTAATTACTGAGTAAACTGTCAACTTTCAGAGTCAGCTGCATATAGAGCCTGTGAATATGTTCATTACAGCTCCATCTGAGGCAGTTTTTTTTTTTTTTTTTTTTTTTTTTGAGATGGAGTCTGACTCTGTCCCCAGGCTGGAGTGCAGTGGTGTGATCTGAGCTCACTGCAACCTCCGCCTCCTGGGTCCAAATGATTCTCCTGCCTCAGCCTCCTGAGTAGCTGGAATTACAGGTGTGTGCCACCACGACCAGCTAATTTTTGTATTTTTAGTAGAGACGGGGTTTCACCACATTGGCCAGGATGGTCTCAATCTCTTGACCTTGTGATCTGTCTGCCTTGGCCTCCCAAAGTGCAGGGATTACAGGCGGGAGCCACCACGCGCCCTGCCTCTTTGGTCTCATAATTACTCTACACTCCTAAAAAGTATTGAGAACTCCAAAAAGCTTTTATGTGGATCACGTTTATCAATATTTACTATATTAGGAATTAAAACAAACGTAAAATATTCATTTAAAACAACAATAATAAACCTGATATATGTTAACATAAAATAAATAACTTTTTTTTTGAGACAGGGTCTGGCCATGTTGCCCAGGCTGATTTCGAACTCCTGGGCTCAGGTGATCTTCCCGCCTCGGCCTCCCAAAGTGCTGGGATTACAGGTGTGAGCTACTTCACTTGGCCTAATAACATATTTTTAATGAAAAATAACTATTTTCCAAACCAAAATAATTTAGTGAGAAGAGTGGCATTATTTTACATTTCTGCAAATCTCCTCAGTGTCTGGGCTAATAGAAGATTCTCATATCCGCATCTGCGTTCAATCTGTTGCAATATCACAGACATATAGTCTCTGGAAGACCTCACTGTATTGTTACTAGAGTGAAAAAGGCAAATAAAGTCTTAGTATGAAAATAATTTTGACCTTATGGATTCCCTGACTATACTTTCAGAACCATTGATTTAGACATTATATCTACTTTTTAGTTGCCTCGTGCTCCCAAAGTACCCTCTGTCTCTTTCTGTAGCTACGTAATCCACCTCACCTCCTGCCTTTAAGAGTCAAATGTTAATTATTGCTATACTTTTTAGCATACATGGAAAACTTTAGAAACCACAATTCTTAATGAATAACAAGTCTTAGCAACTCATTTTTCTGTTTCACTGACAAGGGAAAAATTATCTCCTTCATTGTATTCTCCCTCATAGTACAGGGAGATATAAAGAAACCCTTGGTTTGGGGTTACTTTATAACTAAGGCAAATGTTAGACTAAGATCAAACGCAACATTGGGTGCCTTATATAAATTAATGTTACTGGAAAATCTCATATTTACCAAGTCATTTCTGTGTGTGAGGCATGTGTTAAGTGCTTTACATACATTACCTCATTTTATTCTCACAAGCAGCTTATGAGATGGGTAGTACCATCATTCCTATTTTACAGATGAGTAAACGGATACGGAGACGTTGTTAACGCCTACTGTTACACACAGGACTGAGGCAGGATTTGAATTCAGATAACCTGACCCTATTCAGATAATAGAGCTCTCAGTCTATTATCTACTGATAAGGTATAAAGGTAGGAGATAGAGCAAGTTTAGTATAAAATGAGTGCTGAGATGTGAGAGGGAGTTTAGCAAAGCAAAAAGCCTTTAGGGACAAGACAGCTGAGATACCAAGACAGAATCTCTATTATTTTCCACCCTAGAAAAATTGTTTTATTTTCTACACTCTCCCGTTCCTCTTCTCAATTTTAAGATACTTTAGGCCGGGCGCGGTGGCTCAAGCCTGTAATCCCAGCACTTTGGGAGGCCGAGACGGGCGGATCACGAGGTCAGGAGATCGAGACCATCCTGGCTAACACGGTGAAACCTCGTCTCTACTAAAAAAATACAAAAAAGGCCGGGCGCGGTGGCTCTCAAGCCTGTAATCCCAGCACTTTGGAGGCCGAGACGGCGGATCACGAGGTCAGGAGATCGAGACCATCCTGGCATAACATGGTGAAACCCCCGTCTCTACTAAAAAATACAAAAAACTAGCCGGGTGATGGTGCGGGCACTGTAGTCCCAGCTACTCGGAGGGCGGAGGCAGGAGAATGGCATAACACCTGGAGGTGGAGCTTGCAGTGAGCTGAGATCCGGCCACTGCACTCCAGCCTGGGTCTGACACGCGCGAGACTCCCTCTCAAAAAAAAGAAAAAAAAAAAAAAAAAAAAAAAAAAAAAAAACTAGCCGCGTGGCGGCGGCACCTGTAGTCCCCAGCTACTCGAGGCTGAGGCAGGAGAATGGCATAAAACCCGGAGGCGGAGCTTGTCAGTGGAGCTGAGATCCGCCACTGCGCTCCAGCGCTGGGCGACAGAGCCGAGACTCGTCTCAAAAAAAAAAAAAAAAAAAAAAAATACTTTATTGCTGGTGGCCTCGTCGCTTAGGCCTGACGCGGGCCCTGAAATCAAACAGGCAAACTGAACAGGAGCGGGGAAACCCCGTGGTAACTACGGTAACGGTGGCGGGGCGAGAACCCTGCGCAGGCGCGTTACATCCCAGGCCCGCTTACCCACACCACGGCGGCCGGTCCCACCCACTCCTCTCAGCCTCAGACTCCACGGGCCGGCCACGGGTGGGGGCAACAGGAGGCCCGGGCTTGGCGCCTGCGCAGTCGCCGGAGCGCTGGTGTGATCGAGCTCACGTAGCGAGGGCTGCAGTCGCCTCCTCCCTGGCGCTGCCGTAGCGGCCTAGAAGTTATAAAAGGTCTAACGGGCTCCCTCTGCTGCCCAGTTGCGCCGCCAGCGGGCTGAGGGCAGGAAGTAGCCGCTCCGAGTGGAGGCGACAGGACTGAAGAGCGCGCCGCCCTCCTGTCCCAATTTCAAGGTATGACGCTCCCTCGACCCCGGAGACTGAGGCTGAGGCCACGGGGCAGCCGTGGACCTTCTTGGACGGCTACGGCGATCCATTCCTCCCAGCTGTGGTGGGACTTCTGGGCCGGGGGTTCCCCAGGTTACCACAGCAGCCTCGGTACCTTCCCCTCGGGAGACTCGGCCCCTCTCCCTGCGCCACGCGACTCCCGGCGACCCTGCTCCTTCCTACCCCCCTTGCCACCTCCGTCCTCGGTGCGCCTCGGACCCCTTGGGCTGCTGCAGCCTCAGTCCCCGCCCCACGGACCAGGACTTTCTTGAATTTTCCTTCCTGGGGAGGAATCACCCTGTTGATTTTTTTTTTTCCAAGTTCCCCTGCACCTGGTCCTCCCTAACGAGGCTAAGGGGAACGCGAGCGCGGGGCGTGGGTCTTTGACCGCCACAGCCGCAGATGGTTCGCATGTGGCGGTGGAGAGCGGATTTTAAGGCTTGGAGCTGAATCCGAAACGCGCCAGGCATTTTTGCCCTATCGAAAGTCGCCGGGAGCTGGGGGGACCTCCCCAGAAAGTTCCGGCTGAACTCATCTGTTGCGCGCAGCGGTGCAGTATTAGCAGCCAGACGTAGCCCGGAGCGCCGAGTTTTGTGCTCCTAGCACCAAGGAAGTAGGCTCTCAGGTCACCTCGTCGCCAGGGAAGCTTCCTTCCCTCTTCTTCCCCACAACTTTTTTAAAAAAGAGATAAGAGCTTTTCTCTCAATCTCTGTCTCTGTGTCTCTCTGGCTCTCTCTCCCGAGAATTTGCTGCTTTTAAAAGTCCACATCAGTCCAACAAATTACATGGTTGCGTGAGGATTTTGAGTTGGATTACATGGCTGGCGTCCGGATGTATGTTTCAATGGGGAGGAAGGATGGTATGATAACTATGAGTCTCTTTCTCCTAAATAATCTAATCTGTTGAATACAAATTCAATGTTTAGATGCTAACATCTTACGCGTTCCGGATTGAGTGAAGACTCTTTGAATTTTGCACTGTTTTCTTTAAAAAAGAGTTAAAGAAGCAGCTAAATCCTCTTGTAGGAATTGATCTAAAAGACCAAAGAGACTTGCCAATTTCCACTTAACTGTTTCTGGTTTCTCCGAGAGCGGTGGTTCTTGGACTTTCCCTTGGAATGCACTCGGAGGGGATGAAATAGCCACTACGTGAAGGGGGGAGGGGCAAAGACGTGGCAGCAGTGTTCTTTCATCAATTTTTTACTCTCTTTTTTTAAAGTTCTGGTTAGAAACGTATTTCCCCTTTTAGGTTTAGACGTAGCTTATGAATGAGGCTTGTCTTTTCCTAAAATAATCAGATGAAAAATTCAGTCTGCAAAGCAGGAACATTGGAAGTTAATTTAAACATTTTAAAGGGATTTTTAAAATCAAGTTTCTATGGAGAAAATGGGTATCCTAAGAGGATGTATTCAAGAAGCTGAACGTGAACAACCTCAACTATATTTTATCTTGATTTGAAATGTGAATACACACCCTGTGATTTTTTTTTTAAGCTTGTGAGCGTAATTTAAGAATCTGAAACGTGAACTTCAAATTTTGCTTTTTTCTTTATGTGGGACACAGATTTTATCACTTACCTTTAATAAAAGTCATAGTCAGTTTTGGTTTTGGGATGTTGTGCCTTAAGTCCTGCCATTGTTTTTGATAGCTGATGGCAAATGCCTCTTAGATTTACATAGACTAACTAGGAAAAGGATCATTTCTCTTTTAAATGGGTAGTGCTGTTTTTATTTACATTTTGAAACGAGTTTCATTTTGAAGTACTGAAAACCAGGACTTTGGTAGGAGGATAATTACATTGACCATTTTGTGTTTTGGTAACTTAGATGGTAAAACAGATGAAAAATGTGTACAACTTTTAATTATGCCAAAAAAAAATTAGTGCAAAAGACAAAAGTTTTATATTGTCTGTGTGGTCTGGGTTGTTGCAGATGAATCTTGGCTTTTCAGCAAGCAGCTGTTAACTTTTTCTGTTACTGCAGAGGAAGTTGTATACTGAAAAGCAGTATTTTTCAATATGGCAATTAAGTTCAGACGGCATTTATTCCAGGGATGCAGCAAGAGCTGGGACAGCAATAAGCTTGTGAGCCTTCCTTTCTGTGGAAGGAATGCTTTATTTTACTTAGTAACCAGTTATCAACTAGGATATAATTATTGCTCTTTGACTGACCTGTGAGATACATAATAGTGGTTCTCAAACTATTTTAAGGTCATGAAATCCTTTTGGAATCTGATGGAATCTGTGTTCCTAGGTCAGAAAATGCAAATACACCCTTCATGGAATGTTATATGTCACTTCCTGCTCCCCCACTCAAGTCCATCCATGAACTCTATTATAAGAACCCCTAAAAAAGTAAGAGATGTGAAGCTACTCTTTAAGGGTATCTAGGTGTCTTGAGGCAGTATTGAATATTTCTGAAAATTGATTTGGGCATGTAAGTCTGACTGGACTCGTATATGTGGGTGACCCTAATACATTTTTGCCAAAAGGGTTTTAGCAAAAGTGAATAGGTTGTTAGAATTGTTAAACTGCTAAATTGTGTAGTCTGTAAAAGTATATCACATTGCATGCTCTCTCCTATATATGGTAACTTATCTTTGGTTTTCCATGATGAAAGTGGAACAGGCTTGGAAGTAAACAAAAATAAATTGCACAGGCTTTTGGCATTAAGCTTTATTGCTTTTCTTGCAGTGAGATCTTGAATCTTGTAATTAAACCATAATGTGTTGTGTGTGTACAGATATATGAATATATATAAAAAATCCAAATAAAATGAGTATATGNTTTTGAAACGGAGTCTTGCTCTGTCACCCAGGCTGGAGTGCAGTGGCACAATCTCGGCCCACTGCAAGCTCTGCCTTCCGGGTTCACGCAGTTCTCCTAAGCCTCCCAAGTAGCTGGGACTACAGGTGCCTGCCACCACGCCCAGCTAATTTTTTGTATTTTTAGTAGAGATGGGATTTCAATGTCTTAGCCAGGATGGTGTCAATCTCTTGACCTTGTGATCCACCCTCCTCGGCCTCCCAAAGTGCTGGGATTACAGGTGTGATCACGCCACCGTGCCCGGCCAAAGCTTTGTGTTTCTGTTTAACAAAATTTATTTGTATAAATTGAAGCTGCCCTGTCATTACTTTTTCTCTAGCTGAATAAGTATTATACCTAAACAAAAGCTTTGGCAATTCAAAAGGACTCTCATTTAGGTTACTCCAGCAGTTTTAAACTCTGTGTGATGAAAATATTCTTTTCCTTGTCTTCCATTGGATGATCAGTATGACTGTTAGTATATTTGGTTTGATATTTGCTAAAAATACATTATAGAGATTCAGACTTCTTACCTAGTTGTCAGTGAACGGGTACTATATTGGGACTTCCTCTTCCTCATGTTTAGTGTTTCGTAAAAATGTGTCCATATTTTGTTTGTTTATTCATTTCTTAAATAGTAATATTATGTGGAATTAGTACACTCAACCTTTCTCTCTCTCTCTTTTTTTTTTTTTTTAAAGAGAGAGGATCTTGCTCTGTTGCCCAGGACGGAGTACAGTGGCGTGATCATAGCTCACTGAAGCCTTAAACTCCTGGGCTCAAGCAATCCTTCTTCTGCCTCAGCCTCCAGGTGTAGCTCGGGGTCCAGGTGCACACCACCATGCCTAGCTAATTTTTTAATTTTTTATAGAAATGGGATCTTGCTCTGTTGACCAGGCTAGTCTTGAACTCCTGGCCTCAAGTGATTCTCCCATCTGCCCCACAAAGTGTTGGGATTATAGGCGTGAGCCACCATGCCTGGTCATCCTTACTCTCTTGTTGGACACTTGAGCTGTTTCTCCATTATAAGTAGTGCAAAGAGAGGACTGTAATTTAGTGGTTTATTTTATCAACCTGTATAACTACAGTAAACTTTAACCAATTTTTTAATTTTTAAATTTATATTTAAATTTTTTTTTAGAGACAGGGCGTTACTATGTTGCTCAGGCATGGTGGCTAACGCCTGTAATCCCAGCACTTTGGAAGGCTAAAGCAGGAGGATCACTTGAGGCCAGGAGTTCAAGACCAGCCTGGTCAGCATAGTGAGCCCCCATCTCTTTACAAAAATAATTTTTTTTGATTAATGGGGCATGAGGTTACACACATCTGTAGTGTAACTACTTGGGAGGCTGAGTTGGGAGGATTGCATGAGCCCAAGAGTTGGAAGCTGCAGTGAGCTATGATAGCACCATTGCACTCTCGCCTGGTAATAGTGCAAGACCCTGTCTCTTAAAAAAAAAAAAAAAAAGGCATTTACAATATGCCCAGTAGACTGTAGGAGAATCAAGAATGATGAGAAATGTTTCATAGAGAAGTAGGTCATAAAAAGTACATGATGTATCACCATGTGGCTAACATTTTACTAGATATTAAATTTGTAGCACTGAATGGAAATGCACATCTAGATTCACATCCTCTGCAACCACTAATTCATTTATCCCTATTGTAGTATATATGTTCTTATTTTGTCTGTCTTTACCTCAACTTGAGAAATTGGATCTGGCATTAGAATAGAGAGAGAACTGAAGGCTAGAAAGAGAAGGGGTAGACTGGGGTAAATAAAAGTGGAATTTTGGCAGAATAGCCTTGGGATGGATGAAGCTGAGTATACCTGGGCCTCAGAGCAATAATCCATTTGTTAGGAGGAAAGGGACTGCTAAAGCTAGCTTTTGAGTATTTTACTCTGACCTGAGTGGGCTTGGTCTGAATAGCTCATATTCAGAGATAGAGTATATTTAACTTTTTTGTACTAAGAATAGTATTTGAGTAATGCTATAGGTACATATGAGAATTTGGCCTTCATCTCTGCAGAGTCAGTTAAACACAAGTTTCTCTAGATATTTCCATTACAGGAATCAAAGTTCTTTGATTTTTGGAACTTCAGTAAAACCCAAGAATAAATAGCCGAGAACTATCATTGGAGAAAAGATAGACATACAGATCAATTGAACAAAATAGAGAATCTAGTCACACAAAAATTGTCAGTTCATTTTGAAACAGTGTAAGGGCAATTCAATAGAGGATAGTATGGAACAGTTGAATATTCATATGCAAAGGAAAACAAGAATCTTTGTTTTATTTGGACACCAAGTATCCACTGTTGGACACTGAGCAGTCCCTTGCCCAGGAATTTATATGAATATAGGTACAAATGACATGAATCCACCAATGGATATGAAATAAAGTTTACTTACACGGTAAACAGCAAAAGGATTCCTCAAGGTCAAGGACTTAGGTTTAGTCCAGAATGAAGCAAAAGTGAAACAGGGTGGGTGGCTTTGGTTTTCATTGTGACCCGAAGGTGGAAATTGTTTGATGGTTCCCATGTGTGGTATTTACATGGTTTCAGCTTCACACCAATACCAAGGGAGGGAATACCTGGGCTTTCTTAGACTTACCCAGATGTGGGACAAAAGGGAGAGAGGTGTGGGACTTGAAAGCAATCTGCACTCAAACATCAAAATGAAATCTTTTTCTTTATTAGAGCTTTAATCTGTACTTCACACTCTATGCAAAAATTAGTTCAAAATGGTTCATAGGCTGGGTCTGGTCGCTCACATTTGTAATCACAGCATTTTGGGAGGTTGAGGCAGGAGGATTGCTTGAGCACAGGAGTTTGAAACTAGCCTTGGCGATAGAGTGAGACCCATTTCTATTTTAAACAGGTTCATAGATTGTGAAGTAAAATGTACACCTATAAAATATTTGAAAGAAAACATAGGGAAAATATATATATATATATATTTTTTGAGACAGAGTCTCGCTCTGTCATCCAGGCTGGAGTGCAGTGGCGGGATCTCGGCTCACTGCAAGCTCTGCCTCCCAAGCTCACACCATTCTCCTGCCTCAGCCTCCTGAGTAGCTGGGACTACTGGCGTCCACCACCACACCCGGCTAATTTTTTGTATTTTTAGTAGAGACGGCGTTTCACTGTGTTAGCCAGGATGGTCTCGATCTCCTGACCTCGTGCCCCCCCCGCCTCGGCCTCCCAAAGTGCTGGGATTACAGGCATGAGCCACCGTGCCTGGCCGGACAAAAATACTTTTTTTTTTTTGAGACAGAGTCTCGCTCTGTCGCCCAGGCTGGAGTGCAGTGGCCAGATCTCAGCTCACTGCGAGCTCCGCCTCCCGGGTTTACGCCATTCTCCCGCCTCAGCCTCCCGAGTAGCTGGGACTACAGGGGCCCGCCACCTCGCCCGGCTAGTTTTTTGTATTTTTTAGTAGAGACGGGGTTTCACCGTATTAGCCAGGATGGTCACGATTTCCTGACCTCATGATCTGCCCATCTCGGCCTCCCAAAGTGCTGGGATTACAGGCTTGAGCCACCGCGCCCGGCTGACAAAAATATTTTTGACCATGGGTCAGGCAGAGATTTCTTGAACATGATACCGAGAACATGATTCATAAATGAGCAAACTGATAAATTAGACTTCATCAAAATTAAGAACTTCTGTTCTTCCAAACACTCTGTTGAGAGAATAAAAAGACTTCACAGACTGGGAGAAAATATTCCCCATCACATATCTGACCAAAAATAGACTGTATAAGGAACTCAAAGCTGGGCATGGTGGCTCACTTCTGTAATGCCAGCACTTTGGGAGGCCAAGACTGGAGGATTGCTTGAAAGTCCAGGAGTTTGAGACCAGCCTGGGCAACATAGTGAGACCCCATCTCTATTAAAAAAAATTCAGTAAGTAAACAACTTAATTTAAAAGAGCAAAAGATTTGAGTAGACACTATGCAGGAAGGTGTATGAACAGCAGATAAACACCCCAAAAGGTGTTAAACATAGGCCGGACATGGTGGCTCATGCCTGTAATCCCAGAACTTTGGGAGGCTGAGGTGGGCAGATCACCTGAGGTTAGGAGTTCAAGACCAGCCCTGCCAACATAGCGAAACCCTGTCTCTACTAAAGTACAAGATTAAATTAGATGTGGTGGCACGTGCCTGTAATCCCAGCTACCTGGGAGACTGAGACACGAGAATCACTTGAACCCAGGAGGCGGAGGTTGCAGTGAGACAAGGTTGTGCCACTGCATTCCAGCCTGGGTGACAGAGTGAGACTCTGTCTCAAAAATAAAAAATAAAAAGGCATTAAACATCATTAGTAATGTAGAATTGCAAATTAAACCCATAATGAGATACCACTATATGTCTATTGTGAAAATTAAGATATTAAGAGAAACTAAGGAAAAAACGGCAATACAAAATGCTGGTAAGAATGTAGAGCAATGGAAACTTTCTTCCTTTGCTGTTGGGAGGGCAAATAGTATAGCTACTGTGGAGAAATGTTTGGCAGTTTTTTATGAAGGTAAATATACACTTGTAATATTACCCAACATTCCCACTCCTAGGTATTTACCCAAGTGAAATGAGAACTTAGGTTGACTTCCTTTTTTTTGAGATGGAGTCTCACTCTCTTGCCCAGGCTGGAGTGCAGTGACACAATATCGGCTCACTGCAACCTCCGCCTCCTGGGTTCAAGCAGTTCTCCTGCCTCAGCCTCCCGATTAGCTGGGATTTACAGGCACGTGCCACCACGCCCGGCTAATTTTTGTATTTTTAGTAGAGATGGAGTTTCGCCATGTTGGCCAGGTTGGTCTTGAACTCCTGATCTCAAGTAATCTGCCTGCCTCGGCCTCACAGAGTGCCAGGATTACAGGCGTGAGCCACCGCTCCCAGCCTGTTTTCTTTTTAATTTTTAAAAACAGCTTTATTGAGTAATAATTCTTGTACCATACAATTTTCCCTTTGAAGTATGCATTTCAGTGACTTTTAATATATTCACAGTTTTGTTACCACAACAATCAATTTTAAAACATTTATTTCACTCCAAAAAGAAACCCCAGACCCAGTAGCAGTCACTCCCATTGTCTCTTGCCTAGTCCTGGGCAACTACTAATCTACTTTTTGTCTCTAGAGATTGTTTTACTTAATGTTTTCAAGGTTCATTTGTGTTGTAACATATATCATCAGTACTTCATTTCTGTTTATAGCCAAATAATATTCCATTGTACGGATAGAACCACACTTTGTTTACCCACTAATGGATATTTGGGTTATTTCCACCCTTTCGGCTATTATGAATAATGCTGCTGCCATGAACATTCATGTACAAGTTTTTGTGTGGACGTGCGTTCTCATTTCTTTTGGGTATAGACCTATGAGTGAAATATCTGGGCCATATGGTTACTCTGTTTAGCTTTTTTGAGGAACTAAACTGTTTTCCAGACCAACTGCCTCTTTTTACATTTCTACCAGCAATGTATCAGAGTTCCAGTTTCTCCCTGTCCTTGTCAATACTTGTAATTGTGTGTCATTTTTTGTTTTAAAGAGATGAAGTCTCACTGTGTTGCCCAGGTTGGAGTACAGTGGCCATTCTCAAGTGCAATCATAGTGCACTTATATGCTCAAACTCCTAGACTCCAGTGATCCTCCTGCCTCAGTCTCCCAAGTAGATGGAACTACAGGTGTATGCCACTGTACCCACTAATCATTTTTTACTGTAGCTATCAAAGTGACAGTGAAGTGGTATCTCATTGTGAAATTGATTTGCATTTTCATAGTGATGAATGATGTTGAACATCTTCTCATGTACTTGCCCCTTTGGAGAAATGTCTATTCAAATCTTTTGCCCATTAAAAAAAAAATTACTGGCCCGGTGCGGTGGCTCACAACTGTAATCCCAGCACTTTGGGAGGCCAAGGTGGGCAGATCACCTGAGGTCGGGAGTTTGAGACCAGCCCGACCAACATGGAGAAACCCCATCTCTACTAAAAATACAAAATTAGCCAGGCCTGGTGGCTCGCCCCTGTAATCCCAGCTACTCGGGAGGCTGAGGCAGGAGAATCGCTTGAACCCAGGAGGTGGAGGTTGCAGTGAGCTGAGATTGTGCCATTGCACTCCAGCGTGGGCAACAAGAGCAAAACTCTGTGTCAAAANGCAGGGGGACTTGCAGGGGATACCACTGTCTCTAGCTCATGGCTCATACTGCTAAGACAGTAAAAGAAAAACATAGATGAAACGGCCCTTGTCTTCTCAGAGCTTAACTTTTTAGTCTGGGAGACAAAATAGACTGCATATAACTGCATATTCTGTGTGTGAATTCAGAATTCAGAATAAGTAAAGGTCAGATGTTTGGGAGCAGTCAAAGAAGCCTTCACAAGCAGAGAGCTTTCTGGCCAGGTGCGGTGGCTCACCCCTGTAATCCCAGCACTTTGGGAGGCCAAGGTGGGCAGATCACCTGAGGTCGGGAGTTTGAGACCAGCCCGACCAACATGGAGAAACCCCATCTCTACTAAAAATACAAAATTAGCCAGGCCTGGTGGCTTGTGCCTGTAATCCCAGCTACTCGGGAGGCTGAGGCAGGAGAATCGCTTGAACCCAGGAGGTGGAGGTTGCAGTGAGCTGAGATTGTGCCATTGCACTCCAGCGTGGGCAACAAGAGCAAAACTCTGTCTCAAAAAAAAAAAAAAAAAAAAAAAAATTGAGTTCTGAGTTCTTTATATATTTGGATTCTAAACCTGATACTATCAGAAATGTGATTTGCAAATACTTTTTTATGTTGTCTTCACTTTCTTGAAGCACAGCAGTTTTAGATTTTGACAAAGTTCAATTTGTTTATTTCTTTGGCTTCTTGTGCTTTAGGTGTCATATCTAAGAAACTGTTGCCTAAGTGTTATGATTAATTGCCTAATCCAAAGTTATGAAGATAATTTCTTTTTTTTTAGTGAGATGGACTCACTCTGTCGCCCAGACTGGAGTGCAGTGGCACAATCATGGCTTATAGTACCCTCTGCCTCCTGGGCTCAAGCAATCCTTCCACCTCAGCCTCCTGAGTTGCTGGGACTGCAGGAGCATGCCACCATGCCTGGCTAATATTTGTGTTTTTTTGTAAAGATTGAGTTTCACCATGTTGCCAAGGCTGGTCTTGAACTCTTGAGCTTAAGTGATCCTTCCATCTTGGCCTCCCAAAGTGCTGGGATTACACCTCGGTGGCATGAACTACCAAGCCTGGCCAGTTTATTGTCTTAAACTTCAAAATGGTCTTAATGTGTTAATTTTAGGGCAAATTTAAAGTTTTCTTGTTTATTCCCAGGTAATTAAGTGTTGTGTTGCAAATTAGCTTTTTAAAATTGTTTCCTGTGATTGGTTATTGTTTGTATATAACGGTCGTTTTCTAAAGAGAATGCCAGTTTTTTCCCTCAAATAATCATTTTTCAAGTAGTATAACTGCTGTGTAAAATTCATTCTTGGGCTGGGCACGGTGCCTCATACCTGTAATCCCAGCACATTGGGAAGCTCAGGTAGGAAGACTACTTGAGTCCAGGAGTTGGAGACCAGCCTGGGCAACATAAGGAGATCCCAACTCTACAAGAAATAAAATAAATTTAAAAAATTGACCGGTCATGATGGCACAAGCCTGTAGTCCAAGCTACTCAGGAATCTGAGGTGGAAGGAATCACTTGAGCCCTGGAGGTCAAGGCTGCAGTGAACTGTGATTGCTCCACTGCACTCCAGACTGGGCAACAGAGCCGGACCCTGTCTCTGAAACAATACAATTAGTCTTGAATGAAGTTTCATGAAAACTGCTGAATTTGGAATTGTATGCCTTACTTACTTCACTTCATAATTTATATTTAAGTTTAAGAAATCTAAAATGCATATTGTACAAACAAAACTTTTTTTTTTTTTGAGACGGAGTCTCGCTCTGTCACCCAGGCTGGAGTACAGTGGCGCAATCTCAGCTCACTGCAACCTCCGCCTCCTGGGTTCAAGTGATTCTCCTGCCTCATCCTCCTGAGTAGCTGGGATTACGGGCGCCTGCCACCATGCCCGGCTAATTTTTGTATTTTTGGTAGAGATGGGGTTTTACCATGTTGGCCAGGCTAGTCCTTGAACTCCTTACCTCAGGTGATCCATCCACCTTGGCCTCCCAAAGTGCTGGGATTACAGGCGTGAGCCACCGCACCTGTCCTTACTGTTATTTTTATGGGTACAGAGTCTCTGTCACCCAGGCTAAAGTGCGGTAGCCCATTCATGGCCCACTGCAGCCTCTACTTCCCAGGTTCAAGTGATCCTCCAGCCTCAACCTACTGAGTAGCTGGGACTACCACCACACCTGGCTATTTAAATTTTTTTTTTATAGAATTGGGGTTTCCTTGTGTTGCCCAGGCTGGTTTCAAACTCCTGGCCTCCAGTGATCCTCCCACCTTAGCCTCCCAATATGTTGGGATTACAGGCATGAGCTACTGCACCCAGTTTAGGCTTAAGTATCTTTGAAAAAGAGAAAGTGAAATGTAGAGGCTTATAGAACTAGAAAATGGAACATGCTCAAAACCTTATATTATTTGTTAGTTACTCTTTTGTTAGAGAGTAATTAACTACTTCTTAAAAGGTTTAGGGTATCTTAATATGAGAGTTAATGCTTTAGGTTTATTATTTTGTATAAAGTTAATTTTTTTGTTACTATAAAAATGTATTATAGGAGGTCTGGAAAATACAGAGATATAGAAGAAAATTACCAGCCGGGTGTGATGGCTCACGCCTGTAATCCCAGCACTTTGGGAGGCCGAGGCGGGCAGATCACGTGAGGTCAGGAGTTCGAGACCAGCCTGGCCAACATGGCAAAACCCCGTCTGTACTAAAAATACAAAAATTAGCCAGGCATGTTGCCAGGTGCCTATAATCCCAGCTACTTGGGAGGCTGAAGCAGGAGAATCGCTTTAACCCGGGAGACAGAGGTGGCAGTGAGCCAAGACTGCGCTACTACACTCCAGTCTGGGCAACAGAATGAGACTCTGTCCCCTCAAAAAAAAAAAAAAAAAAAAGAAAAAGAAAATTATCTACTGGTTTTGCCTAACCCAGAGACAATTACACTTTGGTAATTTCCCTGCATATGTTCTTTGCATAGTTATGACCATAATTATGACATTTAATATTTGTTCTTTGTTTTGACCAGTGTTAATTTATTTATAAACTTTGTGTTGTGGGTAATGAACAAAACATAATTCTTAGTATAGTTCCACCAAGGTTGTATGATAATTTTTAAATTCCTTTGCTTTTTCATTTAACTCTACAAGTTAAAGGATGTGTTCATTTTAAAGTTTCTTCGCATATAACAACATTAAATAATTTGCCTTGTTATTGTTAACTGATCTGGGCAAAAAATGATGGTCCTTATGTCATTAATTACTAACAAGTTTGAGTGCATGTTTTTGTTGAGGCTGAAACAACTTTTGCCCCTTTTTTGTGAGTTCCAAATTCTTTATCCACTTGTCAGTTAACATCTAGTGCCTTCTTTTGATGTTGTAATGAGCTCCTTAAAAAGTGTCTTTTTCTTTTTTTTTTTTTTTTTTTTTTTTTGAGGGCGGAGTCTCGCTCTGTCAACCCGACAGGGTGCAGTGGCCCGGATCTCAGCTCAAATGCGCAAGCTCCGCCCTCCCGGGTTTACCCTTCTCCTGCCTCAGCCTCCCGAGTAGCTGGACTACAGGCCCGCCCGCCACTCGGCCGGACTAGTTTTTGTAATTTTTAGTAGAGACGGGTTCAACCGTGTAGCCAGGTGGTCCTCGTCTCCTGACCCGTGCATCCCGCCCCGTTCGCCTCCCAAATCATGGGATTACAGCTTGAGCCACTGTGCCCGGCCCAAAAGTTGGTCTATTTCTTTTAATGATTTTCTAGTTTGAGTTTTAAAGGTTTTTTTTTTTTTTCCCACACATAAGCTTATTTTGTGTATTCAAATTCCATCTGGCTTTTGATAGGTTGTTTTCTTTCTCTCTCTTTTTTTTTTTTTTTGAGATGAGGTCTCACTTTGTTGTCCAGGCTGGAGAGCAGTGACAAGATCATGGCTCACTGCAGCCTTAACCTCCTGGTCTCAAGTGATCCTCCTGCGTTAGCCTCCCAAGTAGCTGGGACCACAGGTGTATGCCACCATGCCCAGCTAATTTTTTGATTTTTTTTTTTTGTAGAGATGAGGTCTTGCTATGTTGCCCAGTCTGGTCTCAAACTCCTGAGCTCAAGCGATCCTCTTGCCTTGGCCTCCCAAAGTACTGGGATTACAGGTATGAACCACTGTGCCCTGGCATTTTCTTATTTTTAAGTTTAGAAATTCTCTGCTTTTAGAGATCTGATAACTATTCTGTTGTTGCTGTTTGTTTTACTTTGTTGTGTTGATTATAACTATGTAATCCATCTAGAATTTATTTTGAAACATGATGTACGGTAAAGATACTTATTCTTTCTATGATTGTTTTGAATTTTTACATAGGCTCTGTCATTCTTAAAATATTTTCATGCTATTTGAAGAAAATACTATCTTAAGCTGGTTATTTTTAGTTATTTCTGTAGGCTAATGGTTTTTAATTCCTTGTGAGATTTAAGGACAATGAGAGATGACAAAAAACTTTAGTGACAATATGTTTTAACAATGGCAAAATAACCTGTTTTCTGACAAATCTAAACTCTCTTATCAGAGTTAAAAGTTTAGACAACATTTGTGATTAGCCTTCTGTTAGTGCAGTGAAAACATTTGTATTTTCTGCAAATAGCATTTATCCATGAAGAAAATTAGAATAGAAATCTGTTCAAATGGAAAATTCTAGACTCTTCAGACAGCTCAGGCTTTTCAAAAAGCCCTGTGCTTTGGCAGGAGCCCAGGATAGGAAGTGTCTACATCTGCTACATTCTAGAAGCCTTCCCCAAATCACTGTAACGTAG
This sequence comes from Rhinopithecus bieti, assembly GCF_001698545.2. Lineage (NCBI taxonomy): Eukaryota > Metazoa > Chordata > Mammalia > Primates > Cercopithecidae > Rhinopithecus > Rhinopithecus bieti. Next base: position 1,398,181 of record NW_016816204.1, read on the forward strand.
CCAAAAGAGCAGTGTATTTCATTACTTTGTGGTTCTGGAAATATCTGGAAGTTTGCCGCAAACTCGAGGGAGGAGACTAAGGAGTACTTCCAATTTTTGTGGTGATCTGTTTTTATTGAGATTCAAGTTAGGGGACGGTGGGGTTATTTTTTAGCTCTTGTAGAATGGGGAGTTTTCAGTTTGAACTTGAGCCTTTTGGTTTAGCTCATGTCACATAGGAAGACGAGTCAGAGGGGCCTGCACAAAGAGAAACAGGTTGACAAGTCAGTTTAACCAATGGGAGCCTGTTACTGAAGCAAACTATATTGTAATGGTAACTTATTCTCCTGTAAAGTAATAAGAAAGACAAAGTTCATGTTTGTAGGGGAGAAGGAGCAAGAGAAGAGTGCTAGCAGGGCATCTGAGAAAGTGAGGTAAAGCCTTTCTGTTGGTTAGTTTATATCCTCATTTGCCGTGAAGAATCCTCACTAGAAAAGACAGTGCTACCATGGATATAGAGCAAAAACACAAATGGGCTTTGCTGCCAGATTTAAAAAAAGAAAGAATAGAGGCCACAGACATGTCTTAGGCTAAGTTTTTTTTTTTTTTTTTTTTTTTTTTTTACATAGAACACAGTTGATAAGAGAAACAAAACTGAAGTCTGGGTCCTTTGAGAGAAAATACTTGTTTAAATGGACATGGCTATTTATTCATTTTGGATGCTCTACAACTTAAAAAAAAAAAAAAAAAAGACATGCGCAGTGGTGCAGACCTGTATTTCCAGCTACTCAGGAGGCTGAGGTGGGAGGATCATTTGAGCCCAGGAGTTTGAGTTCAACTTGGACAACATAGCAAGACCCCTGTCTCTTAAAAAACCAAACCAAGAGAACAGTGTCATTGCAATATAATTCATATACCTTATAATTCACCCATTTAGTATTCATGATTCAATGGTTTTTAGTACTTTCACAGAGTCATTCCACCATCAGTCAGTCACCACAGTCAATTTTATTTCATTTATTCATTTTTTTTAGAGATGGGGTCTTACTATCTTGCCCAAGCTGGCTTTGAATTCCTGGGTTCAAGTGATCCTCCTGCCTCAGTCTCCCAAGTAGCTGGGACTCCAGGCACCTGCTACTGTGCCTGGCCAGTCAATTTTAGAACATTTTATTGCCCCCAAATCTACAACTTTTGATTGAGTTTATTTTAAAAAGTTAAGTTATAGGAAAAAGATGGGCTGGGTGCCATGGCTCATGCACCAGCCCATCCACCCAAAACTTTGGGAGGATGAGGCGGGCGGGTCACCTGAGGTCAGGAGTTTGAGACTGTCTCAAAAATACATATATAATATATATATATGAAAAAGATGGAACAAATTAGGAATTTTAAGGATTAATCAGCTCTGAAATCTTTTTCCTTTAAAATATATTCTAACATTTTGAAAATGTATTGGTAATTTTTAATATTTAAATAGATAAGTTGGTATATTTTTATGGGAAATTCATGGGATAGGTCCAAATCACAGAGAAAACTTGTTTTTCAGGCTATACAAAAAAACCACCT
>NW_016816204.1:1403629-1419581 GCF_001698545.2 Rhinopithecus bieti
GGTAATTTTAATATTTAAATAGATAAGTTGGTATATTTTATGGGAAATTCATGGGATAGGTCCAAATCACAGAGAAAACTTGTTTTTCAGGCTATACAAAAAAACCACCTGCTATTCATTTACTCTAATTGTAATAGTGACTAAGGAGAACAAACTAAGCATGAATTTCTAAGCACAAATTATCAGGTGATAACAAACGTATATTCTTCTCTAATATGGGTGCAGTGGCTCATGCTTATAATCCCAGTGCTTTGGGAGGCTGAGGCGGGTATATCACTTGAGGCCAGGAGTTCGAGACCAACCTGGCCAACATAGCAAAACCTTGTCTCTGCTAAAAAGACAAAAAGTTAATGAGGTGTGGTGGCACACACCTTTGGTCCCAACTACTTGGGAGGCTGAGGCATGAGAATTGCTTGAACCTGGGAGGTGGAGGTTGCAGTGAGCCAAGATCGCACCACTGGACTCCAGCCTGGGCAACAGAGACTCTATCTCAAAAAAAAGAAACAGAACAAAACCACAAAAAAGAAATGTCATGGCAGTACTCTAATTATATGAAAAACAAGATAGTAGCTATTATTAAATTATTACACAATTGATAATAACTGACATCAATTTTATGGGCAACCTTGGAATCTTACTTTTTCATAGAAATAATAGATAAGGAACTTTTCCTTCCCTCCTTTCGTATTTTTTAAGTAATGGCTGCATTTCTCTATTTCTGTTGTAGGTGTGTGATCCTGTAAAATGAAGTGTTCCAAGATGATCTGGTATATATTAATTATAGGAATTCTGCTTCCCCAGTCTTTGGCTCATCCAGGCTTTTTTACTTCAATTGGTAAGTCTTACTACTTGTTGATTTTTTTGGTTTTGCATTTTTTAATTTCCATTTTTTAGTGTTTTAAAATCAGCAAAAACAAATACAGTGTATTCCCAGAATATAGGTTTATTCGCTGCCCCTTTAAAAGGTCCTTTTAAATAATTTGATATATTCTTTAATTTTTTTATTATAAAATGATACATATTCAGGTTAAAATAATTTAATGCATATACTTAGTCTTTCTCAATGCACAGATATACGAGTAATATACTGCATATGTATCTAATCTGCTTTTTCCACTTAGGAATCTACTGTGAACACCAGTTTTTTTTTGTATTATAACTTAAAAAATATTTTATCATGATTATTTTGAATAGAGACAGGGTCTCACCATGTTGGCCAGGCTGGTCTTCAACTCCTGGTCTCAAGGAATTCTCCTGGCTGGGCCTCCAAAGTGCTGGGATTACAACAGGCGTGAGCTGCCACGCCTTGCCCATAAGTATATACTTATGACTCTTGATTCCAGTATATAAAATGATGGGTTCTCGCATCCTGTTGTACATAAAGAGATTATTTGAAGCTTTTTTAGTGTGGCTTTTATTTATTAAATAAAAATTTAATTCTAATTAGTCTCAAAACAAAGGTAAAGGGTTCGAGAAATAAAGAAGTAAAGGTGAAGAAACATTAATTTTTGGAAAGTAATGTTGATTTGCAATTTAAAAATACATTTGTAGATGTAAAGACAATTTGCCAGCACAGTCTAAAGCTTGCAAAATTAAGTGGCTTGAAAATTAGAACTGGAACTCTTGATTAGAAGTTTTTGGCTTTATTTTGGTTTATCTGGTAAAAGGAAGAAAAGATCGTCTCCAGCATATCTGATTCATGCCAGTTAAATTGTCTCATAGAATGAAACAGTGTCAATCATTCTTATTCTTAACATACCTGTGTTGAAGGATATGAGTATTTGATAACCTTCTTCCCCTTCTACTAGGTCAGATGACTGATTTGATTCATACTGAGAAAGATCTGGTGACTTCCCTGAAAGATTATATTAAGGCAGAAGAGGACAAGTTAGAACAAATAAAAAAGTAAGCAAAGTGTTTACTTATTATGACTGACTAAACCTGGATGTTTTCTTTCTCGAGCTAAAATATTCTTTAAGTAGAAATGAAACCCATTTTTGAACCTTACAAAGCCAGTTGAAATGGCTAAAATAGGAGTATAGAGAACAAGTTAGACTTGGGCCAACTTTCACATGGAAGAATATGGGTTGAGATAAGAATATGGATAGATATTGGCTAGGTGCGGTGACTCATGCCTGTAATCCAGCACTTTGGGAGGCCGAGGAGGGTGGATCACTTGAGGTCAGGAGTTCAAGACCAGCCTGGCCAACGTGGTGAAAACCTGTCTCTACTGAAAATACAAAACTAGCTGGGTGTGGTAGCACATGCCTGTAATCCCAGCTGCTTGGGAGGCTAAGGTAGGAGAATCACTTGAACCCGGGAGGTGGAGGCTGCAGTGAGCCAGGATTGTGCCACTGCACTCCAGCCTGGGCTACAGAGCAAGAGACTATCTCAAAAAACAACAACAACAAAAAGGATGGATATGGGAAGTTGACTAATAATTTTTTTTTTTTTTTTTGAGACAGAGTCTTGTTCTGTTGCCCAGGCTGGAGAGCAGTGACATGATCTCGGCTCACTGCAACCTCCACCTTCCAGGTTCAAGTGATTCTCCTGCCTCAGCCTCCCGAGTAGCTGGGACTACAGGTGTACACCACCACGCCTGGGTAATTTTTGTATTTTTAGTAGAGACGGGGTTTTGCCATGTTGGCCAGGCTGGTCTCGAACTCCTGACCTCAGGTGATACGCCCGCCTTGGCCTCCCAAAGTACTGGGATTACAGGTGTGAGCCACTGCACCCAGCCTGACTGATAATTTTAAAAGTATTGCTAATATCTTCTATCCTCCTCTAACCTCTTAGTCAACCCACCTGCTGCTGCAATTTTCCAATTCTACTTATCCTTTACTCCCATGGTTCCACTGTAGAGATTATAGTGATAAGTATGGTTAGTGTTATTTAATTGATACAGTTTTTCTCAAATATGAATTTAATTGACTCATGTTCATAGTTAATCCTGACCTGAGAATTCCTGTCTTTTATTTAATGAGTAGCTGAGTGTTCAGTTTTTTCATTTTAAAATATAGTTTCTAGAAACTGGATGTAAAGACTTAGTATAAGTTGATTTAAATGAACATGTAATTGAATTTGGGTTGGGCTAATTTGTAGTTTGTAATAATCAGTTATTTGGCCCTGGAACCTATGAGGAAATGAATTTTTAGACTTTTACTAGAGGGATTCAGTCACAACTTTTACTAAGACAGGGAGGCTCCATGTACTGTAACCATTTGGGAGAAACAAAACTAAAAAAGTCCTATAGTTGTATTGATTCTGCCAAGAGGATCTTGCTTTTAAAGAGACCTTATAATTTTACTTTAAAAGAAACTATAGGTATAGTTTAACTCAAAAAATTCTAGTCATTATTTTTTCTGAGCGTTTCACTAAATTGTGTTTTTCCCTATGAAATATACCTATTCTCAGTTTTTATGTTTTGCATCTGTAGATGGGCGGAGAAGTTAGATCGGCTAACTAGTACAGCGACAAAAGATCCAGAAGGATTTGTTGGTCATCCAGTAAATGCATTCAAATTAATGAAACGTCTGAATACTGAGTGGAGTGAGTTGGAGAATCTGGTCCTTAAGGATATGTCAGATGGTAAGTCTTGAAGAGATTCCTGAGTAAGGCAATATTGCCACCATCTGTAGAAATAATAAAATTAGTGATAAATTCAGTTCCCAGGAAACCAAGTGTTCAGTGTTGTAACTAGATTTTGCCTGGGTGCGTTTAGTTTGAATAGAGTTAATTTAGTCAAAATCCTGAATTCTTTGACTAAAAAAGAAGTAATTTCATGTATTGTTGACTTTTGTTTTGAAATCTGCAAAAGTGAATAGATTATTTGGCATATAGCTTCATTTCTGAGGGTAATCATTTTTATTTTAGGATTACCTTCAAATTTTAAAAAAGTGTGTATCTGCAATCAATTTTAAAAAATGTTGGGAGTGTTACTATAAAGAGAAATATTAGCTGTGTTCTATCTAGTATTTTGAAGTTTAGAAGTAGTTTGCTCAATGTAGAAAATCAAACTGAGGCTGCAAACCGTAATAGTGAATAAGTGATACAATTGTAGTTGGAGTGTTGAAATGTTTTAGATACTTTAATAACAGACGTGGAAGACTAAATCTGGACTTCAGTAAGGAGGTAAAGGGATTATGCCCCCCCCCCCAAAAAAAAAAAAAAGAGACGGAAAATTGCTGAGCTAGTTATGTAGATAAAATACTCCAGTGTTTGTAAGCAGTGACTATTATGCACAGGGGTCAGGAAACCTTGAAACAAAAAATATGGCAAGTACTTGTGAATACTTCTTTACTGTGAGAGGGAAGTGTCTGTGATTATTTTCTGTACTATATAACACCTTGGGAACTTTTTTTTTTTTTTGGAGACAGGGTCTCACTGTTGCCCAGGCTGGAATACAGTGGCACAATCATGGTTCACTGCAGCTTTGAACTCCTGAGCTCAAACAATCCTCCCACCTCAGCCTCCTCAGTAGTTGGCACTTCAGGCATAGACCACCGCGCTGGGCCAATTAAAAAATTTTTCTTTTGTAGAAACAAGGTCTTGCTATGTTGCCCAGGGTGATCTCAAATTCTTGGCCTCATGTGATCCTTCCACCTCAGCCTCCCACAGTGCTTGGGATTACACACGTGAGCCCTGGTTCCTGGCCCCTGAACACATTTTTTAAAGGAAATCCACACATTTATTCTCAAGTAATGAACTAAGTTTTTTATAATGTGAACCTTGGGACTTTGTTGTTTTAATCTGTAGTAGTCATTCTACAATGCTATGCTATATATTTTAAATTTTTCTTAGAATTTTGTTTGTAGCATAAGAAATATTATTAGCATTCTATAAAATTTGTAAAATTTGCTAATGAAATTTCCTATAGAAATTGAGACTGAGGCCGGGCGCGGTGGCTCAAGCCTGTAATCCCAGCACTTTGGGAGGCCGAGACAGGAGGATCACGAGGTCAGGAGATCGAGACCATCCTGGCTAACACGGTGAAACCCCTGTCTCTACTAAAAAATACAAAAAACTAGCCGGGCGTGGTGGCGGGCACCTGTAGTCCCAGCTACTCAGGAGGCTGAGGCTGGAGAATGGCGAAAACCCGGGAGGCGGGGCTTGCAGTGAGCTGAGATCCGGCCACTGCACTCCAGCCTGGGCGACAGAGCAAGACTCCGTCTCAGGAAATAAATAAATAAATAAAAATTGCGACTGAGAGTTGGTCATAAAACTAAAAATATTGTTGGAAACAGAGCAGGTCAAAACTCCCATGCTGATCTAATAATGAAATTACACCAATAAAGAGCCACTGCACGTCAGCCTGGACAACATGGCAAGACTCCGTCTTTAAAAAGAGACAAAACAGCATAAAAATATGCTTGATATAAACTCTAGCCCTCTTCTAGTTATTTGTTCATTTGTACATTTTCATTTACATAAAATGCCAGGTCTCAGCCAGGCATGGTGGCTCAGACCTGTAACCTGTAAATACCCAGTAGTTGGGGAGGCTGAGGCCTGGCACATCACTTATGAGGTCGGAGCAATATCGACGGAGCTAGGCTCAGCCGAACATGGTGAAACCCCGTCTCTACTAAAAATATAAAAGTTAGCCAGGCATGGTGGTGGGCACCTTTAATCCCAGCTACTCGGGAGGCTGAGGCAGGAGAATCGCTTGAACTCGGGAGTCAGAAGTTGCCGTGAGCCGAGATTGTGCCACTGCACTCCAGCCTGGGTGACAGAGCAAGGCTGCATCTCAAAAAAAAAAAAAAAAAAAAAGCCTGGTGTCTTGCTGTTCAAAATACTTAGTCAGCTGGACACAGTTGCTCACGCCTGTAATCCCAGCACTTTGGGAGGCCAAGGCAGGTGGATCGTTTGAGGCCAGGAGTTGGAGACCAGCCTGGGCAACACGGTGAAACCCTCTCTCTACTAAAAATACAAAAATTAACCGGGTGTGGTGGCACATGCCTGTAATCCCAGCTCCTTGGGAGGCTGAGGCATGATAATTGCTTGAACCTGGGAGGTGGAGGTTGCAGTGAGCTGAGATCGTGCCACTGCACTCCAGCCTGGATGACAGAGTGAGACTCTGTCTCACAAAAAAACCGTATAGTTGATTATAAGTTAATCAGTACAAGAGGGAAGTCTCATACCTAATTTTTATTCACAAGCAATGATACTTATATTAAAATTTTAAACCACTTTTTTTGTTTCTTAAGGAGTGTTTATCATCCATTCTCCTTGGGGTTATATAGTTATCAGTAATTGGTTTGTTAGTTTGATTTTTGCTATACTTAATGTAAATCCTCTTTAAGATTAGCTTTATATATTGTAAATTTTAGTGGATGAACACCATGTTTAATAATTAAACTGATCTAAATATATTTTAGTAAACTAGCTTAGCTGTTGATCTTAAATATATAATTAATATCTCTTCCTTGTCCTTGAATTCCACCAAACTTTATATATTTACATATTTATATAATATGTAATACGTGGAAGAAGAAAACAACATTAAGAGCACATATTTTACTTACCATCTGTTATCTGGAAGTATAATTGATTGTCAGTGAATGTCATTTTCAGACCCATAAATGTGTTCATTTCCCAAACTTAGTGGATGCACTTTTGTTTTCTTGCTATGTTATATAACTAAAAACTCATAACTATTATGTTAGGTGATCTTTACCTGGTAATACAGATATGATTTATGTAACAGCATTAACAGTTCTTAAACAATATTAGGCTTTTATAAGATTAAACAAGTTAGAAGTGTGCCAAGTCTCATTCAGTGTATTTAAGTTTTTCTTGTTGAGTATGTAGAACTTTTCATGGTATGGTAGAAAATAATAAAATAGATTTTGAACAGTCCTTATTAAGTCTCTTTATGGGAAGTTAATGAGGTTTTACAGTCTTTTTTTCTTTTATTTATCTATTTCAAGGCTTTATCTCTAACCTAACCATTCAGAGACAGTACTTTCCTAATGATGAAGATCAGGTTGGGGCAGCCAAAGCTCTGTTACGTCTCCAGGATACCTACAATTTGGATACAGATACCATCTCAAAGGGTAATCTTCCAGGTAAGATCATTCTTCCATTCTATAAAATACCATCACCTAGCTTCTTTGTTGAGTCCATTAAGACAATGTTAGTATAAAAAAGACTTGCATTTTAAGATTTTAAATTGTAGTTTGTTTCATAGCCTTTGAAGACTAAAGAATCACCTTCCCTTTCTCTTAGGGCTTAATAGTTATGGGTAGGCTTCCTTGTTACTCTGAAATCTTGTATTGATAGAGGCTAACTTAAGTAGGAAATTTTAGTGTGTAAAGAAAAGAAACTATCATTTTACCAAATGTTTTTATTCAGAACACCTAATACTATTTGTAAGCTTTGTATGTAAAGCTATAAGGGAGTCGATAGTCAAAGTTTATATGTTAAATAATTAAAAGCCAAGATGTTTTGGGTATCCACATATGTTTAAAGCGTTCCTAGTTTCTTACCTATTTTTTGGCAAAGTCCTCTTTTTAACTTACAGTTACTTTCATGATAATTTACTTCTGCCATCCCTCACTTTTTCAAAGTTTGTGACTTATTAACACTACTATCTCCTGTCATTGTCAGCTGCAGAAATAAAATATGTTGTCTCTGTTTTCATACTGTAATTGATTTTCTTTCTTTCTTTTTTTTTTTGAGACGGAGTCTCGCTCTGTCGCCCAGGTTGAAGTGCAGTGGCCGGATCTCAGCTCACTGCAAGCTCCGCTTCCCGGGTTTACGCCATTCTCCAGCCTCAGCTTTCCCAGTAGCTGGGACTACAGATGCCCGCCACCTCGCCCGGCTAGTTTTTTGTAGAGACGGGGTTTCACCGTGTTAGCCAGGATGGTCTCGATCCCCGGACCTCGTGATCTGCCCGTCTCGGCCTCCCAAAGTGCTGGGATTACAGGCTTGAGCCACCGCGCCCGGCTGTAATTGATTTTCTCAGCAAGAAAAATCAGTTTATCAAAATATTTTCTTGCTCATCTCCCTTTATTTGAGATGAAGGTATCTGTTGGTAAAGACTAAACATGGTATAATAGTAAATAAAATTTATGTTAAGCTGGAATATAATTCCATTAATTTGAACTTCCAAAAATGTACAAATTTGCAAATTTTATTTTCAGTTTCTACTAATATTATACATTATAACACTTGATAAGATTATAATCTTATTTTTAAAATTGGCTTCAGGTTTAAAACACATTTAATAGATATTAAATAATATGTGCCAGCTATTATGTTAGGTACTGAGGACACATAATGAACAAGACATACACTACCCTTGCCATTAGGGTATTTAACATTCTTTTTCTTTTTGAGGCAGTCTCGCTCAGTCTTCCAGGCTGGAGTGCAGTGGCCGGATCTCAGCTCACTGCAAGCCCCGCCTCCCGGGTTTTCGCCATTCTCCAGCCTCAGCCTCCTGAGTAGCTGGGACTACAGGTGCCCGCCACCACGCCCGGCTAGTTTTTTGTATTTTTTAGTAGAGACGGGGTTTCACCGTGTTAGCCAGGATGGTCTCGATCTCCTGACCTCGTGATCTGCCCGTCTCGGCCTCCCAAAGTGCTGGGATTACAGGCTTGAGCCACCGCGCCCGGCGCATTATCCACAGTTCTTTGGCTTCACAAGTGATTATGTCTGTAGGATAAATTCCTATAAATAAACTTATTGGGTTAAAGGGTCTCAGCTCACTGCAAGCCCCGCCTCCTGGGTTTATGCCATTCTCCTGCCTCAGCCTCCCGAGTAGCTGAGATTGCAGGCGCCCGCCACCTCGCCCGGCTAGTTTTTTGTGTTTTTTAGTAGAGACGGGGTTTCACCGTGTTAGCCAGGATGGTCTGGATCTCCTGACCTCGTGATCCGCCTGTCTCGGCCTCCCAAAGTGCTGGGATTACAGGCTTGAGCCACCGTGCCCGGCCTAACATGCTTACAGTATAGTAAGATGAGTGCTCGGATGAGAGAAATTCAGGATACCACCATGTGAGCACATCAAAAGAAACCTATTGCTGAACCTCATAAGAGATGTAAAGGAAGAATTCCTGGAAAATATGACATTAAAAAAATTGAGATCTGGCTGGGGGTGGTGGCTCAAGCCTGTAATCCCAGCACTTTGGGAGGCCGAGACCATCCTGGCTAACATGGTGAAACCCCGTCTCTACTAAAAAACACAAAAAACTAGCCGGGCGTGGTGGTGGGCGCCTGTAGTCCCAGCTACTCGGGAGGCTGAGGCAGGAGAATGGCATAAACCTGGGAGGCGGAGCTTGCAGTGAGCTAAGATGAGGCCACTGCACTCCAGCCTGGGCAACAGAGCGAGACTCCGTCTCAAAAAAAAAAAAAAAAAAAAAAAAATTTGAGATCCAATGGATAAGGAATTAGCCAGAAAAATGGGGGAGAGGGAGAGAGGAATGGGTGTGGGAGAAGTGTTCCAGACAGAGGGAACATGTAGAAAGGTCAAAAGGAGAGAGCATATCATATTCAGATAGCTAACATCTAGTTTGTATGGCTTAATGTAGAGTGCAAGAGGTGAATGCATCAGGTGGATATGGGGGTTTGGCTTTGTGAGAGTAGTGAGAGCTGAGACTAGAGAGGTAAGCAGAAGCCATCTCTTGGAGAGCTTTGTAAGCCATGTGGAAGAGATTGAACTGTCCTGAGTGCAATGCGGAGCTATTAAAAAGTTTGTAAGGGGAATTTATGATTTTTCCTTTTAGAAATAACATTCTGGCTGCCAAATGGAGATTGGGTTGGGGCCAAGGGACAAAGAACCAGGGAGGAGGCTGTTGCAAATATTTAAGTAAGAGGTGATAGTGGATAGATTATCAAGCTACTTATTGGAGTAGAATAGTAGAATTTGATGATGTACTTGATCAGAATTTCTGGCTTCATCAACTGGATAGGTTCCATTTAACAAAATAGGGCTGGCGTGGTGGCTCATGCCTATATTCCCAGCACTTTGGGAGGCTAAGGTGGAAAGGATCCCTTGAGGCTAGGAGTTCAAGACCATCCTGGGCAGCATAGCAAGTCCCTGACTCTACAAAAAAATGAAAACTTAGCTGGGTGTGGTGGAGCTTACTTGTAGTCCTAGCTATTTGGGAGGCTGAGGTGGGACGTACTCACACTGCTATGAAGAAGTACCCAAGACTGGGTAATTTATTTTAAAAAAGAGGTTTAATTGACTCACAGTTCCGCATAGCTAGGGATGTCTTCGGAAACTCACAATCATGTCAGAAAGCACTTCTTCACAGGGTGGCAGGAGAATGAATGAGTGCCAGCAGGGGAAATGCCAGGTGCTTATAAAACCATCCTATCTCATGAGAACTCACTATCACAAGAACAGCATGGGGGAACTGTCCCCATGATTCAGTTATCTCTTCCTTGTCCCGCCCTTGATAGGTGGGGATTATTACAATTCAAGGTGATATTTGGGTGTGAACACAGAGCCAAACCATGTCATGGGAGGATCACTTGAGCCCAGGAGTCAAGGCTGGAGTGAGCCGTGATCACGCCACTGCACTGCAACGCAACCTGGGCAACAGAGTGAGACCCTCATTTCAAAAAACAAAAAGCAAAAAAGAAAACATCCCACCTCAGCCTCCCAAATGTGTGGTGGTGGTTAATAAACGTTATTTAGATTACTCTATGTGTTTTGTTTAAAACATGATTATATTCTCATCAAAATGGTCTTGAATATTATTTAACCCTGATTTCACTGTGTTTAGTCTTAGGGGCAATATTCATTCTTTCTCAGCTACTTTTTATCTCCTTGTTAACTTTTTCCCCTCTTTTATCACAGTTTTGGGCTAGTTCTTACTGACTTTTCCTTTCATGCAAATTACTTACAAGTAAAATGACTGAAATTTCTTAATCACATTATATCCTATAAGTGGTAAAAATAATAGCATGAATGCTAGCATAAGAGTTTTAGGCTCCCCAACCCAGATTATTTTCTATTGTTAATAGTCAAATATCACAGATGTATTCAAAGGCTTCTTGTGCACTTTCCCTTCTTTAGAGCTAATGACTGTTCTGAACTTGATGTGTATCCTGTCATCTTTTTATACTCTATCATATATATTGTCCATTGTATTGTGTTTTTAAATTTTACGTGAATAGTGCATCGCACCCTATGTATCTTTCTACAGCCTTTTTTTAACCTAATATGTTTAGTAAATTTATCTATGTTGATCATGTTCATCTTACTGCTAATGTGGTATTGTATAACATTATTTATTCATTCTTCTGGGGATGGATGTACATTTATATTTTATCCGATTTTTTGCTTTATCAAATGAGGTTTGATACATCCTTGTTGAAATTTTTGTGACCATGTACTCATGTGCAAGAGTTTCTCTTAGGGTATAAGAAATCATAGGGTATTTGGTTTTTCATCTTGCTTACCAGATGTGGCCAGATTGTTTTCCAGAGCGTGTATTTATACTCTCACCAGCATTGTATGAGAGTTCCCATTTCTTCATATCCTTGCCAGCTCTTGGTTTTGCCAGACTTTAAAACTTTTAGCAATTTGGGTGTGAAATGGTAGGGGTGAGGGAGGAAGGATGGCATGTATTTTAAATTTTCTTCAAACAAAAAAGTCAGAGAAATGCTTAGTGGATTTATATTGATGCCACATCACTGCTTGATTAGTTTCATCTGTTTCTTTTACCACTTTGGGCCTACCTGTTGAAATGCTTTGTTGATATTTTCATGTAAAATCTGATAGGTTATATGCATTTCGACATCAATGTTGTCCTTATAGTTCTTAAGGACTTCCTTTAGTTTTCAGATGGTTGGTTCCCAACCCTGATTTGTTGAATAGATCCGTATCTGCCAAAGATACCATGCTTTTTTTTAAAGCTGTGATTTTTTTTTTTAGGTGGTGGGGGTCAGTAATAGAAAATGTCTTACATATAAAATTCAATTTGCTTCATGTGGAAATTGAATGTTCACCCTTCTGGTCACTTGCATCACTGTCTTCGTAAGTTAATAAGGTAACTGCAGCAAGCAGTAGATTCTCCAGACATCTCTGGAGCTCACTCAGCTATGAGTGTACCACACTGCCTCAGAGGTGGGACATTAACTTCTAAGTATGTGCATTTTAAACATAATTCTCCCTTACAAATTAAGTTTTGATCCATTGTGTGTTCTTGTGAAGTGCAAGAATTTTTGAATTACATGTCTCTCTCAGTTTAATGGATGAACCATAAAAATGTATTTCTTTTTCTTTTTTTCTCTTTTTTTGACATGGAGTCTCACTCTGTTACCCAGGCTGGAGTGCAGTGGCGCAACTCAGCTCACTTTAATCTCTGCCTCCTGGGTTCAAGTGATTCTCCTGCCTCAGCCTCCCAAGTAGCTGGCATTACAGTTGCCTACCACCACGCATGGCTAATTTTTGTATTTTTAGTAGAGATGAGGTTTTACCATGTCAGCCAGGCTGGTTTCCAGCTCTTGACCTCAAGTGATCCATCCACCTCAGCCTCCGGAAGTGCTAGAATTACAGGCATGAGCCACTACGTCTGGCTAAAAATGTATGTCTAAGTAATGTTTTTCCTATAGTGCCTGTGATATTATAGTTTCTTTTTTCTTTCTTTTCTTTCCTTTTCTGTATTTTTTAAATTTTTTTTGCGACAGGATCTCACTCTGCTATTGCCCAGGCTGGAGTGCAGTGGCACAATCACAGCTCACTACAGCCTCAACCTCCCACGCTAAGGTGATCCTCCTACCTCAGTCTCCCGGGTAGCTGGGACTACAGGCACGTGCTACCACAAGCAGCTAATTTTTGTATTTTTTGTAGAGACAGGGTTTTGCCATGTTGCCCAGGCTGGTTTCGACCTCCTGAGCTCAAGCAATCCACCCCGCTCAGCCTCCCAAAGTGGTGGGGTTACAGGCAAGAGCCACTGTACCTGGCCTGATATTATAGTTTCTACTGTGACAATAAATTAAAGGACTGTTTTTAGTGTTACTTTCAGTTTGGTTTATTATATTCAATTTGGTATGTTAGTGTCTGTCATCCCTGCCTCTTCCTTTGAACTAAAGGAATTTACAACTCATTTCTCATCAAATTCAGTTTGCTTTATTTTTTTTTTTTTGGGACGGAGTCTTGCTCTGTCACCCTGGCTGGGGTGCAGTGGCACAATCTTGGCTCACTGCAAGCTCTGCCTCCCGGGTTCTTGCAATTCTCTTGCCTCAGCCTCCCATGTAGCTGGGACTACAGGCGCCCACCACCATGCCCGGCTAATATTTTTTGTATTTTTAGTAGAGACAGGGTTTCACCATGTTAGCCAGGATGGTCTTGATCCCCTGACCTCGTGATCCGCCTGCCTCGGCCTCCCAAAGTGCTGGGATTACAGGCGTGAGCCACCGCGCCTGGCCCGGTTTGCTTTTTATATGAAGCTTTTTACAGTCTCCTTTCTGCCCATACCACTTTCCTTGTTTCATTTTCTTCTTTGTTTTCTTGCCTATTTACTTCTTATTCTCATGTTCTCTACTTTGGAAACCGTCTTCCTTTTCAAATACTGCATTACTTTTCATTTATTTTAAAAATCAGATTCCCAGGCAGTCTGCCTTTAATATTGTTAATACAACAGTAGGTAAGACAAGCAGAAATACTTTACCAAAGCAGAATAGCTAAAGATATTCTACTATCTCTGCCATGCTTGTTCAAATAATGTTACCAGAATATCCGGTTATGTAAAAAAATATTACTGGTGTTATCTACATGGATTAATGGCATACTGTTATCTCATGTGTTTTGCATGTCCCTAAGAGAAACATTTATAATTGCTGCATTATGAGCTCATCTTCTCAGTTTACTGGTTCTTGTAACTGAAAAAATAATAGCATTGTCAAAATTTAATATGCATCTTTCGTATTTGGAACTAAGTCATGTTAAACTATTAAGTTAGTTTCTTAGCATCTGCTATTATTGGAATGTGTCCCTCCAAAATTTAGGTGGTGAAATTTAATGGCCAGTGTGATAGTATTAGGAGGTGGGGACTACAGGAATGGGATTTAAGGCCCTTATGAAAGAGGCTTTATGCAACCCCTAGCTCTCTTGGCCTTCCACCTTCACCATGTGAGGACATAGCATTCTTTCCCTCTGGAGGATGCAGCAACAAGGTGCCATCTTGGAAAAGGAGAGCAGTCCTCACTAGACAATTGAACTCGCTGGTGCCTTGAATCTTGGACTACCCAGCCTCTAGAACTGTGTGAAATAATTTTTTTTTTTTTTATAAATTATCCAGTCCTCTATTACTTTGTTATGGGCGCACAAGTGCACTAAGATAGTATCCTTTCCTAGAGTGGAAGGCGGGATAGAGACTTATTTAAGGGAAAAACATCAAAATGTGGGTCTTCATCTTCATTTTAGGAGTATACTGTTGTTACTGTCTGTAAGTGACTAATGGGGGGCCAGAAAAAATGCATATGGAGGTGATTGAGTTGAATATTTGATTATATTGGGTCATGTGATCCTCCAGTGCATACACCTACAAGCTTGGACTCTGTTTGATACTGGAATTCAACAGCTCATTGTCAGACGAGGGCATGCTTTTCTGTAGTTTACAAATGTCTGATCATTAACAAAACGTGCCCATAACTTTACTTCCTTTTGATTTTGATTTATTTCTCATGAATTCCTTTTCTGTTAGCATCTTTTTAAAAACATATGTGACCACTGTTGGATAGGTTATAGCTAAGTCTGGTTCTGGCCATTTTAGTGACTCTTTGAAGTGTATTCAATCAAAATTTATTAAAGAAGCCACCAATGTGTTTGTTTCTCCACCAGTTTTCTTTGTGATGTTATCAGACACTTAAAAAATGTGTACAGTTTTATCTGTTTTATCAGAGAAAATGTAGGCTAGTCTGTCTTTGACCAGTAGTTTCTTTTAAAAACTACTCTTCTGGAATCATGACTACTAGTATAATATTGACTTAGTCTCAGAACTGTATATTCTGAGAGAAATATTTTTGGATAAGTAGTATTTTCTTGTCTAGGCTTGTTATTTTTTCACATACCTGTCATTTTTTTTTTTTTTTTTTGATAGTGTCCGGGAACTATGTGATTTTCTGTATAATAGCACAAAAAGAGCCCTGTAGGACATGACTTTCTCCTTTTTTCATTATTTATAAAACTTCTTTTATTATGGAAAATATCAAATATCACACACAAAAATAAAGGTAATAACATAATGAACCTATGCCATCACCAAGCTCCAGACGTTTTAAACATTTTGTCATTCTTGGTTTATCTACTCCTTCCACCCTTTCTTTTTGTTTTTGTTGGAGTATTTTAAGAGCAAATCCTAGACGTCATGTCATTTTATCCATAAATAATTCAACACGCATATCTAACTGATCATGTCTTTATTAAAATTTTTTTTTTTTCGGGGCAAGATTTCACTCTGTCACCCAGGCTGGAGTGCATTGGCATGATCATAGCTCACTGCAGCCTTGGACTTTTGGACTCAAGCCATCCTGCTGGCTTAGCCTCCTGAACAGCTGGGACTATAGGTGCGTGCCACCACACCTGGCTAATTTTTAAATTTTTTGTAGAGATGGGCTCTTGCTATGTTGCCCAGTCTGGTCTTGAACTCCTGGCCTCAAGTAGGTATTTGTAATTTATTTTAAATTTTTTTTAGAGACAGGGTCTCACTTTATTGCTCAGGCTAGAGTGTAGTGGTACCATTATGGCTCACTGCAGCCTTGAACTCTTGGGCTCAAGTGATCCTCCTGCCTTAGCCCCTTAGCCTCCCAAGTAGCTGGGACTATAGGTATAAAACACCTGCGCCCAGCTGGTCTTTTTAAAAAAGTAACATAACCACTTACTGTCACCCTGCTTAACAAATTGGCAATATTTCCTTAATATAATTTAATATCCAGTCAATATTGTTTCTCTGGTGATCTCAAAGTTGTCTTTTTACAGTTTTTTTTTTTTTTTTTTTTTTTT
>NW_016816204.1:1419654-1434149 GCF_001698545.2 Rhinopithecus bieti
TTTTTTTTTTTTTTTTTTTTTAATGTCTGTTAAGTCCCTTTTATCCCCTTTTCCTTTTTTTTCTTTCTCTTTATGACATTGGTTAGCTGAGGAAGCCTAGTCATATGTTACGTGGAATGTTCCACATTCTGGAGTTGACTACTTGGTGGTTAACATGTTCTTTTAATGCCTATGTTTCCTACACATTGGTTAGAACTTGAGGCTTGATTAGATTCAAGTTAAATTTTTAAATTAACTCCATAGGTGGTGCTATGAACTTTCTGTTGAACTGCATGAACCAACATCTAATGTCCTGTCCCACTTTTTATGATGCTGATTGATGAGTGGAGTTCAGGTGATGAGAGCTTGATCCCTCCATATAAAGTTCTCCTTAAGTTTTATCTACTGGTTTTGGCAGCCTTTGATGATCATTGCCTAGAACCACTATTTCATTAGGGGTTACAAAATGGTGATTTTTTTCATTCCATTATTCCTTTTACTTTTATTAACTGGAAGTCTATAAACAGGAACGTTCCTTCATGAGCCTTTTGGTTACCCTGAACTGTATATAGGAAAGGCAGGATAAGTCTATAATTAGTCTTCTTTATCAGTTTTCCTAGTAATGAGTTAGTGTCCTAACCATTTTTAGTAGTGATACATAATTTTCATGACATACCATGAACTCATAGATTTTATTTTATTTTTTGTATTTCAGCCTATTCAGTATTACTTTGATCTCAGATTATCCCATTTTAGGCCAGTGGAGAGCATCTTTAAGTAGGCTTGTTTCTTTGAATTGACTATGTTATTAATCTTTTGATAGAGAGAAAACTTCCTTGCTTTCTAGCACAGTTTTTTTCCAGGTTTCTTTTCTACTCCAGAGTAGCAACCAGGTATTTCTTTAATGAGCCTTGGTCCTTCCCCCACCACCGCCCCTGAAGAGATAGGGTCTTGCCATGTTGCTCAGGCTGGAGTGTAGTGGCTCTTCATAGATGTGATCGTGGTGCACTGCAGCTTGGAACTCCTGGGCTCAAGTGATCTTTCTGCTTCAGCCTCCTGAGTAGCTAGGACTACAGGTGTGCCACTCCTTGCCTGGCAAGGCTTGATTCCTTTGAACAGGGATGACATTTAAGCTGCAGAGTCTAGCTAGGTTCTAGGGGTGATTATTGCTATCAAGTTTGTCATAAACAGAGACAGGAAATATGAAGTTTATATTGTTCAATTCAAATTGAAAACCACGGGGTTTATATTTCTATCTCTTTTGAAAATTTGGTTCCTAAGGATATGAACATGATTAATCTTTTATTTATACTATTAACTCATACTATTTTAGTCATACTATTAATAACATTAAGACTACTGAATACAGTTTTTTTGCACTTTATATCCTTAAAATACATGACTCTAGATATGATCAGTCAAAATCTTGTTTTAAAGACGTCTGAGGTAATTCATTTCTTTTTGTGGCTATGCCCTTAAAATGTTACACAGTTGGGTTCATTTATTTCATTTCCTCAGATTTTTAGGGATTGTCTTCGTTTTTTCTTTTGATTCATTGTTTTCATTCGTTTGCTTGTTTTAGAAACAGTATCTTGCTCTATTGCCCAACCTGGAGTGCAGGGGCATGATCGTAGCTCAGTGCAGCCTTGAACTCCCAGGCTCAAGGGATCCTCCTGCCACAGCCTCCCAAAAAGCTAGACCTACAGGCATGCATGTACCACCATACCTGGCTAATTTTTAAATTTTTTTAATTTAAAAAATTTTTTAATTTTATTTTTTATTTTATTATTTTTTTGAGATGGAGTCTTGCTCTGTTGCCCAGGCTGGAGTGCAGTGGTGTGATCCTGGCTCACTGCAAGCTCTGCCTCCTGGGTTCACGCCATTCTCCTGCCTCAGCCTCCAGAGTAGCTGGGACTATTGGCACCCACCACCATGCCCAGCTAATATTTTGTGTTTTTAGTAGAGGCGAGGTTTCACCATGTTAGCGGTCTTGATCTCCTGACCTCATGATCCACCCGCCTTGGCCTCCCAAAGTGCTGGGATTACAGGTATGAGTCATAGCTCCCAGCCTTATTTTTCTTTTCTTTTTTTTTTTTTTTTAAATGAAGACATTGTCTCATTCTTTTGTCCAGGCTTGTCTTGAACTCCCTGGCTCAAGAGATCGTCCTGCCTTGGCTTCCCAAAGTGTCGGGATTACAGGCTGTAGCTACCATGCCCAGCCAATTTATTGTTTTTAATTATGTAAAACTTTTAAATTCTTTGACAGTCCAAACTAGACTAATAAGATACATTAACAGAAGTCTCACTTTCATTCCTGTACTTTTCAACCTATTCCCTTCTTTTTTCTATGTGACCATTTTGTTAGTTTTACTATTTCCAGTTTTTTAAAATATAAGCAAATGTATGTGTACTCCTATGTTCTCTCAACATAAAAGATAGCATACTGACAAGGTGTGGTGGCTCACACCTGTAATCCCAGCACTTTGGGAGGCCAAGGTGGGTGGATCACCTGAGGTTAGGAGTTTGAGACCATCCTGGCCAATATGGTGAAACCCCATCTCTACTAAAAATACGAAAATTACCTGAGCATGGCGGTGGGCGCCTGTAATCCCAGCTGCTCGGGAGACTGAGGCAGGAGAATTGCTTGAACCCGGGGGGGGGCACGGAGGTTGCAGTGAGCCATCACACCACTGCACTTTCAGCCTGGGCAACAGAGTGAGACTCCGTCTCAAAAAAAAAAAAAAAGCATACTATAAATACTGTTATGTACTTTGGTGCTTTAATTTATTGATATTGATATGCCCCAGTCATTACTTCATATCATGTATAGAAATCCTCATTTCTTTTTATAGCTACATGTTATTACTCTATTGTGTGGAGTTTCTTTAGTTTTTTTTTTTTTTTTTTTTTGAGATGGAGTCTCGCTCTGTCGCCCGGGCTGGTGTGCAGTGGCCGGATCTCAGCTCACTGCAAGCTCCGCCTCCCGGGTTTACGCCATTCTCCTGCCTCAGCCTCCCAAGTAGCTGGGACTACAGGCGCCAGCCACCTCGCCCGGCTAGCTTTTTTTGTATTTTTTAGTAGAGACGGGGTTTCACCATGTTAGCCAGGATGGTCTCGAACTCCTGACCTCGTGATCCGCCCGTCTCGGCCTCCCAAAGTGCTGGGATTACAGGCTTGAGTCACCGCGCCCGGCCAGTTTTTTTTTTAACTTATTGTCAGTAAAGGATGATTTATTGGGAAACTTATAGATGGAAGCATGGTCTTGGGCAGCAGCAAGACAGGTAGATCTCTACACCATTAGTCCCCAGACCCATGACTTAAATGCCATAGGGAAAGGGTGTACATGCTCTATAGGGACAAAGGCAAGCTCCAGAACAGGCAAGAATGGTATGTGTGTCATAGCCTGTAATTTTTGTGATAACATCAAGGTTGCTTTGCTCTAAAGGCAGGATTTATAGTGAGTACATGTTCTTACACTAAGGACAGCAAGTAAAGTAGACATCAGCAGGCATTTGTGGGACTGAGGTTAATCAAAAGTAAACATGGTAGATTAGCATGCAAGATGGAGTCACTGTTGTCTTCACACCCATCAGTTTCTACTTTATTCATCCCATTTCTTTTTTTTTTTTTTTTTTTTTTTTTTTTTTTTTTTTTTTTTTTTTTTTTTGAGACGGAGTCTCGCTCTGTCGCCCAGACTGGAGTGCAGTGGCCGGATCTCAGCTCACTGCAAGCTCCGCCTCCCGGGTTCACGCCATTCTCCTGCCTCAGCCTCCCGAGTAGCTGGGACTACAGGCGCCTGCCACCTCGCCTGGCTAGTTTTTTGTATTTTTTTTTTTTTAGTAGAGACGGGGTTTCACCGTGTTAGCCAGGATGGTCTCGATCTCCTGACCTCATGATCCACCCGTCTCGGCCTCCCAAAGTGCTGGGATTACAGGCTTGAGCCACCGCGCCCGGCCCATCCCATTTCTTAATAGCCATCTAAAGATTGCCACCATGCTGCAGCACATCCCGTAACCATCCCCTTTCCTTTTTCCCTTAGTTTCACCCCTATCAATGTTGTCTTTATTCACCCCTAGAATTTTTTTTTCCCCCTAGACGGAGTCTCGCTCTGTTGTCCAGACTGGAGTGCAGTGGTGCAATCTTGGCCCACCGCAACTTCTGCCTCCCGGGTTCAAGCAATTCTCATGCCTCAGCCTCCCCAGTAGTTGGGATTACAGGTGTGCGTTACCATGCCCGGCTAATTTTTTGTATTTTTAGTAAAGACGGCCTTTTGCCATGTTGCCCAGGCTGGTCTCCAACTCCTGAGCTCAAGTAGTCCACCTGCCTTCCAGAGTGCTCAGATTACCAGTGTGAGCCACTGTGCCCGGCCCTTTCTTTAATTTAGACTGGCATTTATGTATACCATTTTCATTGTTCATCATTGTTTATTGTACCTCATTAGACTTTCCTTTTGAATTTTCCTCCTTGAAACACATTTTTTTTTTTTTTTTTTTTTTTTGAGACGGAGTCTTGCTCTGTCGCCCGGGCTGGAGTGCAGTGGCCGGATCTCCGCTCACTGCAAGCTCCGCCTCCCGGGTTCACGCCATTCTCCTGCCTCAGCCTCCCGAGTAGCTGGGACTACAGGCGCCCGCCACCTCGCCCGGCTAGCTTTTGTATTTTTTAGTAGAGACGGGGTTTCACCGTGTTAGCCAGGATGGTCTCGATCTCCTGACCTCGTGATCCGCCCGTCTCGGCCTCCCAAAGTGCTGGGATTACAGGCTTGAGCCACCGCGCCCGGTCTGAAACACATTCTTAAGAGGCCCTCAGATGTGCTTTGGCTTGGAATTCTTTGTGTTTCCTGAATCTGAACTTTCATGCATTTTAATTTTGGAAATTTTTCTACCATTATCTCTTTAAACACTATCTTATCTATATTCTTTCTATTCTCTTCTTCTAGAATTCCAAGTAGACATAATTAGACTTTAGTTTTTTTGTCTTTGTGTGTGGTTTGTTGTTGCTGTTGTTGTTGTTTTTTAAGAGATGTAGTCTCGTTCTGTCGCCCAGGTCTAGAGTGCAGTGGCGCGATCTTGGCTCACTGCAAGCTCCATCTCCAGGGTTCACGCCATTCTCCTGCCTCAGCCTCCCGAGTAGCTGGGACTACAGGCGCCGGCCACCACTCCCAGCTAATTTTTTCGTATTTTTAATAGAGACAGGGTTTTACCACGTTGGCCAGGCTGGTCTCAAATTCCTGACCTCAGGTGATCCGCCTGCCTCGGCCTCCCAAAGTGCTGGGATTGCAGGTGTGAGCCACCACGACTGGCCTGGGGTATCATATTTGTTCATATTTTCTATTTTTAAATTTCTTATAATTTTCTCTATAGCATTGAAATTATCTTTCTTAATGAAAAATGCTATTCCATTAAATTGATATATCTGCCTATATGTTTCCTTATTTCCTTGCTTTTGGCTTATTACAGTTTTAGCTATAATATGGTTCAGCCACAAAATCTTTTATACAGGAAGGTCCCCAATTGCTAGTACTAAATCTCAATGAAATAACTGAAAAATAGTAGTATTAAGTCATAGAGTTTAAATTCTTCTTTTCTCATATTGCTGAATTTCTTAAAAGCAAGGTTGCCAGTTTATATTGCTGCTTCCTTCCACTGTTAGGTTTTGCCATTTAATGTTATAACATCAGGAGCACAAACTTCTGGAGTTGTATTGAACCGATTCCATTTCTTGCTTTTAAACATGTGACCTTGGGCATATTAGTTAACGTCTATTTTAGTTCTTCATCTGTAGTAAGATGGCTTTGAGGATTAAATAAGTGACAAATACTTGGCAGATAGTAAGACCTCAGTAAATCTAGGCCATTATTTTAAAATATTTTTATTTGTGGTGGTTTTAATTTTTTATTTCTTCAGTGATGAATTAGACTAAGTATTTTCTGAAGTGTTTTCTATTTATATTTTATCTCATGTGAACTATCAAATACCTCTTTTTCTTAAAATGGAAGTTCCACTGCAGAAGCGAGTTGACATAATAACACCAAAAGCACAAGTGCGGAAAGATTGATAAGTTGTACTTCATCATCACAGTTTCAAAAGTGCACCATCAAGAGAGTGAAAAGACAACACATAGAATGGGAAAAATATTTAAAAGTCATATAGCTGAGCCAGGCACCCACAGTGGCTCACAACTGTAATCCCAGCAGTTTGGGAGGCTTAGGTGGGTGGATCACATGAGGTCAGGAGTTCAAGACCAGCTTGGCCAACATGGTGAAACACCATCTTTACTAAAATTACAAAAATTAGCCAGCATGGTAGCACACGCCTGTAATCCCAGCTACTTGGGAGGCTGAGGCAGGAGAATCACTTGAACCTGGGAAACGGAGATTGCAGTGAGCTGAGATCGCGTCACTGCACTCCAGCCTGGGTGACAGAGCGAGACTCTGTCTTGATAAAGAACTCTAACAGAGTGCAAGCAGTGGTGCAGTAATAGCTCACTGTAACCTTGAACTCTTGGGCTTAAGTAGTCTTCCTGCCTTAGCCTCCCAGCTAGCCAGGACTACAGGTATGCACCACAATGTCTGGCTAATTTCTAAAATTTTTTTTGTTAGATATGAGGGTCTCATTACGTTGTCCAGGTTCATCTCAAACTCCTGGCCTTAAGCAGTTCTCCTTCCTTGGCCTCCCAAACACTGGATTACAGGTGTGAAACCATCATGCCTAGCCACCAAATTTTTTAAAATGGGCAAAAGCTTTGAAAAGATACTTTTTCCAAAGAAGATAAACAAATGGAAATAAGCACACGATAATAGGCCCAACATCATCAGTCACCAGGGAAATGCAAATCAAAACCACAATGAAATGCCTCTTCATACTCACCAGAACATCTATAATGAAAAAGAAGGCCAATAACAAGTATTAGCAAGGATGTGGAGAAATTGGAATTTCATATCTTACTGGTGGGAATGTTAAATGTTGTAGCCACTTTGGAAAGCAGTTCGGCAGTTCTTCAGAACATTAAGCATAGAGTTGCTATAGGACCAATCAGTTCCACTCATATGTATATACTCAAGAAATGAAAACATGTTCACATAGAAACTTATACACAAATGTTCACAGTAGCATTATGTCCAGAATAGGCAAATTTGTAGAGACAGGAAGTAGATTAGTGGTCATCTAGGGCTGGAGCAGGGTGGGGAAGGTAATGGGTAGTGACTGTTAATGGTTACAGGGTTTCGTTTTGGAGTGAGGAAAATGTTCTAAAATTAGATTGTTGTGATGGTTGCTCTACTCTGTAAATATACTAAGAACTACTGTAATTTTTCAATGAGTGAATTTCTGGTATTTAAATGATATATTAATGCTGTTTAAAAGAAAGAATCTAGTTGATACATTTACCTCTCCTCCTGAACATTCATCTCTTGCCCAGATTGTTGGTTAGGAGTGAGACAGATATATCTCATATGGTGGCCGGGCGTGGTGGCTCACGCCTGTAATCCCAGCACTTTGGGAGGCTGAGGTGGGTAGATTACCTGAGATCAGGAGTTCGAGACCAGCCTGATCAACATGGAGAAACTCCGTCTCTACAAAAAATACAAAATTAGCTGGGGATGGTGGCACATGCCTGTAATCCCAGCTACTCAGGAGGCTGAGATGGGAGAATCACTTGAACCTGGGAGGCGGAGGTTGTGGTAAGCTGAGATTGTGTCATTGCATCCCAGCCTGGGCAACAGAGCAAGACTCCGTCTCAAAAAAAAAAAAAAAAAAAATGTATCTCATATGGTAATTCCTACCGTTAGAAAATAGTATGTTTCAACTTAATGGATGTTTCATTTTGGTATGATGGCTAATAACTTCAGTCTTGGGTTCTATAGGTTCCATGTCCCCTATTACCAGTTGTGTGATTCTTGTCAGTCTACATTATATTATAGATTGTTCCTTTGTTTATGAAATTAGAGTAATTTTTGCTTATCCAGAGGATTATTGTGAACTTCAAATAGAAGTGAGACAGCATTTTGAAAACTGTGTAGTCCTAAATAAATAGACAGTAGTGTTAAGATTCCTAAAGTTCTCTGTATTTTCTTTTCATAGGAGTGAAACACAAATCTTTTCTAACAGCTGAGGACTGCTTTGAGTTGGGCAAAGTGGCCTATACAGAAGCAGATTATTACCATACAGAACTGTGGATGGAACAAGCCCTAAGGCAACTGGACGAAGGCGAGATTTCTACCATAGATAAAGTCTCTGTTCTAGATTATTTGAGCTATGCAGTATATCAGCAGGGAGACCTGGATAAGGCACTTTTGCTCACAAAGAAGCTTCTTGAACTAGGTATGTTATCTGGGCCTAATTTAAGGTTATAGTTATATTGAGAGAGATATATTCTCTATTTTTGTGTGTCCCCCTTTTATATACTTCTGGTATTTTCTCATTTGTTGTAAGTCAGGAGTTTTACTTGTTAAACATACATTATCCTCTTTTTCTTTATTCTCAAAGTAAATGATGACTGATTTTTCTCACCTAATAGTGCTGCAACAGAGGTTGTGTTTCTCTGCTGTATATTCTCCAGGAATTTCAAAATTGAAGCTGATGTAACTGACTCAGTCAAAAATGTTTGTTTACCATGTTGCCATTTTAAATGTTAATCAGTTTCCTTTGAAGGGTGTTTTGTTTTATTGCATTTCATACTTTAAAATAAAGTGATTTAAAATAGATGGGCTCAAAATGTATTTATCAAATTCAAATGTTGGAAAAATATATCTTAGGAGAATTTTATCAGTAGTACTTTGAACAAAGATGTAGTGTTTTTTCAAGTATGGCCCAAGCACCACATGCATCAGAATTACTTGGATACTTGTTAGAAATGAAAATTTATTGATCTCTACCCCAGATCTACTAAATTGTAATCTCTGGAGATGGAGTCCAGAATTTGTATGACAATAAGTTTAGGTGGCCTTTGGTATATAATGAAGTTTTAAAACTTTAAAATTATTTTACAAAATATGAAAATATGTGTATGTTAGAATCAAACAGCTCAAAAGGATTGATCTGCTGAAAATGAACTTTGGATAATTGGGTTATTTCTTAGTTGGGTGATAATAAATTAAGATATTGGTTTGAGTAATCTTTTTTCCTTTCAGTATTTTCCAGTGATATTTCCTCTTGATTTAAAATATGCTTTGTACTCATTATAGAAAATTTACTAAAACAGAAAAAGATACAGAAGAGTCATCTATAAGCCAGTCACTCAAAGACACCTACTACACATTTATTTCCTTTTAGTGTATACTCCTCTTCCCTGCACACACGTTTCCTTTGCTTTTACAAAATCAGGTTAATAGTGGATATCGTAACATTTATTGTGAGCAGTTTCTGAAGGACAAGATTTATTTTACAATCTAAGCCTAGATAGCCTAAACACTTAGTTACTGTCACAAGTGAAGTCTCTATATATTCTTCCGCCTTTTTATTTTTATGTGTGTGTGGTTCTTTAGTTTTTTTTTTTCCTCTCAGATAGGCAGCTTAGTCTTCTTTTCTCCTACTAAAAGGTAGTTCAAAATTATGACTAGCAATTCTGAGGCAGTTAGTGGACTCTAGCTTATTTGAAAATTGTATCTTTAGTTTCCCTTTTCCTTCTTACTTAGAAATTTGGGACTGAACTTCATTCAGCCCTTAGAAGTAGGCTACATTTATAATGTATCTGTGGTAAAGGTTGCCTTTGAATTGCTTATCTCCTGTCTTCCTTATGTGATTATTTTCAGTCTTAGAAAATCTTTTCATTGCTTAAAATAAGTAGGATGAGTACGATTTTAAAATTCATTTGACATCAAATTGAACTTAGTTCCTTTAGCTGATTAGTAAATTCTCAAAGTAAAAGCACCAGTTGCCACTTTTAAATAAATGACTGTTTCTGTCTCCAGAACTGCCTTTTTTGAGACAGAGTTTCACTCTTTTTGCCCAGGCTGGAGTACAATGGCACGATCTTGGCTCACTGCAACCCCTGCCTCCCGGGTTTAAGTGATTCTCCTGCCTCAGCCTCCTGACTCGCTGGGATTACAGGCACCCACCACCACGCCCGGGTAATTTTGTATTTTTAGGAGAGACGGGGTTTCACTATGTTGGTTAGGCTGGTCTTGAACTCCTGACCTCAGGTGATCCACCCACCTCAGTCTCCCAAAATGCTGGGATTACAGGCGTGAGCCACCAGGCCCGGCCCAGAACTGTTTTTATATAGGTGACTGTATGTCCTGATTTACTTGGGGGCATTAGTAACTTATACCTATTACTTTAGTATAATAATTTTCATTAGTGCCTCCTTTCACTCACAGAAGCAGCCTGGTTTGGAAGATAAATTATCATGTCTCCTATTTTTATATTACTGTATTCTGATGCTTGAACAAGTGTGAACTTACCCGTGGACATACTTTGTTTTTCTTCTAATAGATCCTGAACATCAGAGAGCTAATGGTAACTTAAAATATTTTGAGTATATAATGGCTAAAGAAAAAGATGTCAATAAGTCTGCTTCAGATGACCAATCTGATCAGAAAACTACACCAAAGAAAAAAGGGGTTGCTGTGGATTACCTGCCAGAGAGACAGAAGTACGAAATGCTGTGCCGTGGGGAGGGTATCAAAATGGTAAAGTGGAAAAGCCAATTGTGTGTATGTGAATGTGTGTGTGTATGTGTTTGTACATAGTTCTGGAGAGAATCAGTCATTTTATATTTAAGACTATGTGATAAAAATCAGAATGGCTGCATAAAATACTACAGTATGTCAGCTTAGGCAACATAGACCCCATTACAAAAAAATTTAAAAATTAGCTGGGCATGCTGGTGCACACTTGTAGTCTTAGCTACTCAGGAGTCTGAGGTGGGAGGATCACTTGAATCCAGGAGTTCAGGGGTACAGTGAGTTATGATTATACCACTGCACTCCAGCCTGAGCTACAGAATAAGACCCTGTCTCTAAAAAACTTTTTTTTTTTTTTTTTGGGACGGAGTCTCGCCCTGTCGCCCAGGCTAGAGTGCAGTGGCGTAATCTTGGCTCACTGCAAACTCTGCCTCTTGGGTTCAAGTGATTAACCTGCCTCAGCCTCCCGAGTAGCTGGGTTTACAGGTGCCTGCCACCACACCCAGCTCATTTTTGTATTTTTATTAGAGATGGGGTTTCACCATGTTGGCCAGGCTGGTCTCAAACTCCTGACCTCGTGATCCACCTGCCTCTATCTCCCAAAGTACTGGAATTACAGGCGTGAGCCACTGCGCCTGGCCTAAAAAACTTTTTAAAAAAAATTACGGTATACCATTATCTCTCTGTGGGTGCCACATTTAATATGTTCCAATTATTAGTAAAATAGCTTTGAAATAAAGCTTGTGAATCATATACTATTACATATGTTTGTGCAATATTACCTTTTTCATTTGATCCTTCACCCTGGAAGGATCAGGTAAGGGTGAAGGATCAAATAAGTTTAAAGGAAGTGATAGTTTTTCTTATATTTAATGCAAGAGAGATTTTAGCAGTATTTATTTATTTATTTGTTTATTTTATTTATTTTATTTTTTGAGACAGAAACCCACCCTATCACCCAGGCTGGAATACAGTGGTGCAGTCCTGGCTCACTGCAACCTCTGCCTCCTGGATTCGAGCAATTCTTGTACTTCAGCCTCCCGAGTAGCTGGGACTACAGGCATTTGCCACCATGGCTGGCTAATTTTTTTTGTATTTTTAGTAAAGACGGGGTTTCGTCATGTTGGCCAGGCTGGTCTCAAACTCCTGACCTCAGGTGATCCTCCCACCTTGGCCTTCCAAAGTGCTGGGATTACAGGCGTGAGCCACTGCACCCTTCTGTTCAGCAGTCTTAGAGATAATAACACTACTCTATGCATCTTTTTTTTTTTTGAGACGGAGTCTCACTCTGCCATCCAGGCTGGAGTGCAGTGGCCGGATCTCAGCTCACTGCAAGCTCCGCCTCCTGGGTTTAGGCCATTCTCCTGCCTCAGCCTCCCGAGTAGCTGGGACTACAGGCGGCCGCCACGTCGCCCGGCTAGTTTTTTGTATTTTTTAGTAGAGACGGGGTTTCACCGTGTTAGCCAGGATGGTCTCGATCTCCTGACCTCATGATCCGCCCGTCTCGGCCTCCCAAAGTGCTGGGATTACAGGCTTGAGCCACCGCGCCCGGCCAAGATACAACAGATTCATCTATACAATAATCCCTTGTAGTTTTGCTCCTAGTTAACCTTGACAAGATTGCTTAGTGAAATGCTTTAGTCTATTTAATACTCAAAATGCAGAAAGTTTTTAACAGATTTTGTCTTTATCTTTAATTAAATAAAATATTAAATAAATCTTTAATATTTCTTTGTTTATTGTATATTTATATTTATGTATTTGTAACTCAGAATTCCAGTTCTAAAGATCTTAATAGATATTAGGTCAAAAGCAAAAAAGAACAAAGTCTGGGAAACATTTGTTAAAGTTGAACGTAGGTTTTTGTTTAGCCTCAAGACTTCTCAGAACCTTTTTATGATAATGTGCATTGTGATATGATATACATTCTTTCTCAATATTAATTGATTATGGAACCTTTTGAAAAGGAATTTCATGTGGTATTAGTTTTCAATTGAATGCGGGCATGCATAGAAAGAGTTAATGAATTTTTGGAGTAAGTACTTTTAAGTGTAAACATTTGAAAAGCGTTTAACGTTTTCTTTACTACTAGTAAACTCAAGCTGGGCTTTACATTTTGATATTGATGACTGTTGACAGCTTAACCACTAACAGCAAAGTATATAATACCTATGGGACATTTTTGATAGCTAGGTTCATGGAGTCCTAGGAGGATATGCTTCAGCTAATGAGTAAATACAAAGATACAAAGATAGTGACACTGTTAGACTCATTAAATATTTTCTTTTCTTTTCTTTCTTTCTTTTTCTTTTTTTTCTTCTTCTTTTTTTTTTTTTTTTTGAGATGGAGTCTTGCTCAGTTGCCCAGGCTAGAGTGCAGTGGTGCGATCTCGGCTCACTGCAAGCTCCACCTCCCGGGTTCATGCCATTCTCCTGCCTTAGCCTCCTGAGTAGCTAGGACTACAGGCGCCTGCCACCACACCCGGCTAATTTTTTGTATTTTTAGTAGAGATGGGGTTTCACCGTGTTAGCCAGGATGGTCTTGATCTCCTGACCTCGTGATCTGCCCGCCTCAGCCTCCCAAAGTGCTGGGATTACAGGCATGAGCCACCGTGCCCGTCCCCTCATTAAACATTTTCTCTTGTTTTATTACTAAATATTTTGGTATGTATCTTTTAAAGATACAAATTCAAAATAACTACAATACCATTGTCACCTAAAAATTCACAAGTTTTGTAATGCCAAATATCTAGTGTTCAAATTTCCATAATAAGCAGAAATTTTTATTGCTCTTAATAACTCTTAGGGAACAAAACTGTAGATATAAAACAAGAGTCTGCTAATTTGCCAGTCTGTTAATGTAACACATACTCAACTTTGCCTAAGACCAAAAGAACATTCTTGCTGGGCACGATGGCACATGCCTGTAATCCCAGCACTTTGGGAGGCCAAGGCGGGTGGATCACCTGAGGTCAGGAGTTCAAGACCAGCCTGGCCAACATGGTGAAACCCCATCTCTACTAAAAATACAAAAAGTTAGCCAGGCATGGTAATCTCAGCTACTTGGGAGGCTGAGGCAGGAGAACTGCTTGAACCCAGGAGGTGGAGGCTGCAGTGAGCCGAGATCAAGGCATTGCAATCCAGCCTGGGTGACAGAGCAAGACTCTGTCTAAACAAAACAAAACAAAAAATTCTTTTCTCAGAATAGCTAAATTCATCTCATCGTTATATAAAAGACTTACTAAAAATTAAAGCCTTGGATTTGACTCTAGATAAAGTGCATGGAGAATAAACATAAATCATTATTTGTTTTAGTATATTATTTGTATAATAATTGAAACAAACTACTCATATTCCTGCTTATGTGACATACTTGTTTTGTTTTGTTTTGTTTTTTGAGACAGCATCTTGCTCTGTCACCCAGGCTGGAGTGTAGTGGCATGATCATGGCTCACTGCAACCTCTACTTCCTGGGCTTACGCAGTCCTCCCATTTCAGCCCCTCAAGTATGTGGGACTACAGGCAAGTGCCCTCATGTCCGGCTAATTTTTTAAATTTTTTGTAGAGATGAGATTTTGCTGTGTGACCTAGGCTGGTCTTGGTCTCGTTGGGCTCAAGTGATCCTCCTACCTCAGCTTCCCAAAGTACTGGGGTTATGGGCATGAGCCACCATGCCAGGCCTGACATACTTGTTTAATTAAGAGAAGTAGGCAACAAAATAACTTATTAATTAAAATACATAGATGATTGAAGGGAATTTGTTTTGTTGACTGCTCTATTTTTATACTGCCTAATAAAAGCATCTGGCATCTTTGTTTAATAACTTTTTTCTTTTTCAGAGCTGTCCATTTTTGATTTTGCCCTTAAAATTTTCCTTTTTTTTTTTTTTTTTTTTT
>NW_016816204.1:1435393-1439712 GCF_001698545.2 Rhinopithecus bieti
TTTTTTTTTTTTTTTTTGGCCAAAGATTACATTATAAATGCAAAACATTGGTCTGACATTAATATGTATTATTGTTGCCATCCAAGGTAATTAATTCATTTCAGCTTGGAGATCGAGTTATATTCTGGAGATTCCTCAATTTGGATTGTTTTTGGTCAATAAATTTAATGGCAATAAAATTTCATGCTCTTACAACCTCAGAATCATCCTTCCATTAAAAAAAAAAATGAAATTATTATCTAGGCTGTCTCCTCTTTCTTACTGTTTTTAACATTTATGAGTTCTTTTCCTCTGCCTTTGTTCTCAGTCCAAGATTATTTCACTATATATGTTAATAAGTGGATATCTTGAAGGGACAAAAGATTGACCTTAAAATGAATTTAAAACATTAACCTTTGCAAACAGTTCCATCACTAAAAAAAATTGAAGTCAGAGATTTTGGAATGGATCATTAATTGCAAATAGCCATTCTTCTTTTTTTTCCCCTTCTCTCCCCACCCCCAGATGGTCATTCTTTTAACTGTAAATTAGACTTCAAATTTCAGAAATGTCTCTTTTTCTCACTGTCATGTCCTTTCACCATTGAAAGAAATTTAATTTCCAATCTCTTTTGTTTGTATGTCCTCCATCTATGCAAAACAAACAAAAAATTGAGGAAAAAAAAACCCAAAACCTAAAAAACTAACTGGCTTTCAAGGCTCAGCACAAGGTGATTGGAAGTGTATGGAGTTATTTTCTCTTTTTAGCCTCCTTTGTAAAAACCCCGGAATTCTGACTGGTTGGGTAAATGTGATTCAATTTTTTGTCTTGTAATGCAACTATTTTGATGGTTGGCTTCACAGCTGAGGCGAGCCACCATTTCAAACCCAATAACAGGAGACTTGGAGACGGTACATTACAGAATTAGCAAAAGGTAAGAGATGTGTATGCTGCATATTTGCCCTCTAATGAGTGTTTTGTACATCCTTCAGGAATTATTCATTTAAGGGAAGTAGGTCATTTTCAGTCACCAGCTCAAGTTACCACCACAGGATACGCATGGGTAAACTGCTTTGTGTTTCACAGGTCTTTCTCCTTCACTAGAAGTTCTGTTTTTAATCTTTAATTGGTATGTTATTTTTCTGGAATTAATATGCTTTTTATCTTTCTTCAGATCAGGTGTCAAATATCCAGGAAGTGGCCTGATACTTTCCTTTTTCCCTTTTGTTGCCAAAAGGGGAAATAAAGCAGCAGACTCCTGAATCTGGGAGTGGTAGTCTTCACCTATGCAGTTTTCTTACATTCATAAATACTGCAATGATTCACATCCTCCTTCATGGTGATTGTGTTGGCATTTGTTCATACATCTTGTAAAATACCATTGTCATTATGTAGTAATCTGTATTCCTCCTGTTGGAGTTTTTTATTTAAAAAAATTCGCTGACTCAAAAGTTGGCAGTAGGAAGAACAGAATTACACTTCTGAGCTCAGTCTTCCAGAAATTAGTTGTAAACTTAGTTGCCTTTTACTTTGCCAGAGAGATTTGAAAACAGTTTTATCTCAGTGAGAGTTTTAAAAAATGAATTTAAGGAGTCTACTATTTTTTTTTTCAAAATATTTAAATAACTTCTAGATCTGAGAAAGTTTCTGTGAAACCCAGTGCTGTAAATCATTTACATACAGCTTCAAATGATTTAAAAAAAAAAAGTGAAAGGACAATAAATCTACAACAAAAATCTGTCAACTCATTTTCTCTTGATTTGGAAGTGGCTGTTCTTACTGCCACATTTCTAAATGTTTTTGTGGATTTGAGACCATTACCCGCCATCCAGACCAATCTGAACCCTTCCAATCACCTGTGGCTTGGCAAAACAAAACAAACAAAAAGCCCAAAATTGCCTGCTACTGGAGTAAGTCCTTGTCCTTTCTCTTTTTTTGTAGCTGAGCCGAGCTACAGTACATGACCCTGAGACTGGAAAATTGACCACAGCACAGTACAGAGTATCTAAGAGGTAAGGGAGTAATGGAGAGAACTTCAGTCATATTTGGACCATTTCTTTCTTGGGAATCTAATTTTCTGAAAACTCATGATATCGTTTCTAAGACCTAGGCGGTTAAGCATAGATACTTGATAATATCTGTGCTGGAGTTTTCATGATGGACTAATAAACATGGTTATGGGCAGTTAATAGAGGTTTTCCAAAGTAACATTAACTTACAAAATGTCTGTTGAGGCTCCCCAAACTTTGATAAATGAAATGTGTTCTCATATTGAACTAAGAGAAGTTCCCAAATTCCCTTCATTAAACAAGGCCTCTTTTGGACTCTGTAGTAAAGCAGGGGTTTAAAAATCTCAGGGTCACCCAGTAGCTGCAGGTATTGTGTAAGTAAGTGCCTTGAATGACTATATAACAAAGCCTTGCAAGTTCCTTGCTTTTAACAATGTTTAAAGAGAATCTTATTAGGTTGTTTGTTGATTGATCACTAAAATAATTTTTTAAAAAGAGCTCACTGTGTAACTTAGAGCTCACAGAATTGGGTGACATTATTACAATAGAACTCCTTTTCCATCTACTTGTGAAGGTTTCTCGGCTCTCATGAAAATAGAAATATCTTTGTGCTGAATTTTTATTCTAACAATTAGAATATTTATCCACAGACACAATAACTAATGAAATATAACAAACATAAACCCCATCCATTTCATTAGGAACATCTTAATATATTTTCACTTGTGTATATTTGATATTGATTATTTAGTCATGTTATTTAGATTAACATATGTGAATAATAATTATAGTAACAATCCAGAAGATACTATCTTTAACACAGCCTTGTTATAGGACTTTAACGCAGGCTTTTTGTTTTAGGAAATTCATATTTCTGTTAATTGTATAAATATTTTTAATATAGAGAAGTATAATGTGATAAAAGATTTTCAGGCATAAAAATGTGTCACTGTAGGACAAGGTTTAACCTTGTCAGTAATACTATTGACATTTTGAGTCAGATAATTCTTGTTGTTGGGGGCTATCTTCAGCTTTATAGGATGTTTAATAGCATCTGTGGTTCACTAGATGCCTGTAGCACCCTTCCTTAATTTGTGACAATCAAAAATGTCTCCAGACATTGTCAAATGTCCCCTCGTAGGTAAAATACCTCCCACTACCTCTAGTGACTCCACCCCTGTTGAGAATCACTGTTCTAGAATAAGAATGGAATGAAAATGTACCATCAAGAAATAAAAAAGATGTAAAATGTCCAAGTATTTAAAAAAAATTTTGTTCACATATTTTAAGTGGATGATGATGGATAGCAAATCATTATGGTATTTAGACTGCAGTGGATACATTTTAAAGTAATCATTTTTTAGAAATTACTGACATTTTCAATATGACAGAATTAAATCATTTGAAACTAAATTATGAAAATTTTAGTTGTCAACTAAAAAAATTACGCAAAGGTGAACATAGATTTTTAACAAGCATTTTAGGAGGTACTCAGAGAAATTTTGAAGAGTACTGCTGTTTTCAAAAAGACAGAAAGATGAGGCTGGACCAAATGCATTGATACAGCATTTCCTTTTTCTTTTTTGGGCAGAACCATATGCCTTTTATATATTAACCTTAAACATTACTATACACATGTCTTGGTTTCTTGTCTCTGCTGTATAACACCACCTGCCCTTTTGCCCCAGTAAGAGAGAAAAAGTTTTTTTCTTGCCTATCACTAGCTTCATAGCTGAGACCCCTATACCAAAAGACAGATTAACAAGAGAAAAGCATACAAATTTATTTAATACAAAATTTACATGACAAGAAGCCTTTAGAAATGAAGACCCCAGCCTGAGCAACATGGTAAAACTCCATCTCTACAAAAAATACAAAAAAATTAGCCAGGTGTTGTGGCGTGTACCTGTAGACCCAGTTACTTGGGAGGCTGAGGTGGGAGGAGGATCACTTGAGCCTGAGGAGGTTGAGGATACAGTGAGCCATGAGCACAACACTGCACTCCAGCCAGGGTGACAGAGTAAGACCCTGTCTCAAAAAAAGAAAAGACATAGAAAAAAATAAGAACCCAAAGAAACAGGGAAACCTGTGTATTTTTTTTTTTAATGTTTATTGAGAAACTCATTCAAGAATTATGTTGAAAACTTTAGAGTATCCCATTAAATCCTCTCTAGAACACTTTGGGGAGGTATTTGTAATGAACATTTCTAACTTTTAAAACCAGGATGAATATAAACTTTCATTTTTCTTTCATTTCTACAAATAAAAGATAGTTTCTAGTTTTAGCTCAACACAAATTGAACTAACAAGAATCAAATTTACATCTGTCAG
>NW_016816204.1:1443930-1449710 GCF_001698545.2 Rhinopithecus bieti
GTCTTTGATGATGGTGACGTACTGATGGGGTTTTGGTGTGGGTGTCCTTTCTGTTTGTTAGTTTTCCTTCTACCAGTCAGGACCCTCAGCTGTAGGTCTGTTGGAGTTTGCTTGAGGTCCACTCCAGACCCTGTTTGCCTGGGTATCAGCAGCGGAGGCTGCAGAAGATAGAATATTGCTGAACAGTGAGTGTTGCTGTCTGATTCTCACTCTGGAAGCTTCGTCTCAGGGGCGTACCCCACTGTGTGAGGTGTGAGGTGTCGGTCTGCACCTAGTGGGGGATGTCTCTCAGTTAGGCTACTTAGGGGCAGGGACTCACTTGAGCAGGCAGTCTGTCCGTTGTCAGATCTCAACCTCCATGCTGGGAGATCCACTGCTCTCTTCAAAGCTGTCAGACAGGGGCATTTACCTCTGCCGAGGTTTCTGCTGCTTTCTGTTTAGCTGTGCCCTGTCCCCAGAGGAAGAAACCTGTGTATTTTTATGCTAGGTTTGATGAGTGGATAGTCATGCAGAAATATGATGAACAAAGAGGATATGATCTAATGGTAATAAACTGGGGGGAAATTAGCAAAGCCTGTTTGTTCAGATACTTCTTGGTATCTCTGTGTCTCAGGATAAGGATGTTCCTTTCCTCCAGGTAGAGAGAAGATACTTCTGGATTGAAAGTCTTACACTGCTTGAGAGGAAGGTCAGATAATTCTTTTTTTTTTTGAGACAGAGTCTCACTCTGTCTCCCAGGCTGGAGTGCAGTGGCGCGATCTTGGCTCACTGCAAGCTCCACCTCCCAGGTTCACGCCATTCTCCTGCCTCAGCCTCTTGAGTAGCTGGGACTACAGGTGCCCGCCGCTGCCCGGCTAATTTTTTGTATTTTTAGTAGAGATGAGTTTCACCATGTTAGCCAGGATGGTCTCAATCTCCTGACCTCATGATCCACCCGCCTCAGCCTCCCAAAGTGATGGGATTACAGGTGTGAGCCGCCACGCCCAGCCCAGAGAATTCTTTTGTGGTCTGCTTAAGGGGAAAAGAATAGGAGAAGGTCAGAGAGACTTTCTGCTTCTGCTCAAATGATACAGTGCCATATTTTAGGGTAGAGTGTCCTGAACCCCATTAGAAGACATGAAGAAAATTTAAATTTGCCATAATATGCTTTTCATTTTAATCACAGGAGCAATTATCCTTAAGGAACACTAATAGTAAGGATTTGCAGAAACTAATTTGCATAGACATGTTTTGATATGTGACTTACAGTGCTTCTGAACATTATAATTAACCCAATTTTTACATTCAGCTAATTTTCCATTCTGTTACAGAACCTAATTCATATCTACAAAAAACTCCTTTAAAAAAATAAAGAATAAACGGTTACAGATTTTATCAGATTATTGCATGGTTTTACACATTTTTTGTCATAAAGTTTGTAAATAGCTAAATTCTCTAGATTTGCATGCTTCTAGGAAGTATATAAAACAAAATTACGGCTGGGAGTGGTGGCTCATGCCTGTAATCCCAGCACTTTGGGAGGCCAAGGTGGGTGGATCACGAGGTCAGGAGATCAAGACCATCCTGGGAAACATGGTAAAACTCCATCTCTACTAAAAATACAAAAATTTGCTGGGTGTGGTGGCGCACCTGTAATCCCAGCTACTCAAGAGGCTGAGGCAGGAGAATGGCTTGAACCCGGGAGAAGAGATTGCAGTAAGCCGAGATCGTGCCACTGCACTCCAGCCTGGTGACAGAGCGAGACTCCCTCTCAAAAAAAAAAAAAAAAAAAAAAAAAATTCATGAATTCAATGTTTTGGAAGACTGTTTTTTGGAAATTTTCTATATATACAATGGCCCTTTTGAAGAAATATCCAGCCCACAGTCAATGGACTGTTGCCAATAAGTCAAAATAAATCACTGTAGGAAAGTGATCTATATACTTAAAAAAAAAAATACTAAATATTTCTAAACATTTCAAACCTATTTTTTAAATATTCTAGTTTTGTAGCTCAAGCAGTTTTATTGAATTTTTGAGAAATGTACAACCATTCTTACATATTATAAATCACAGCAGAAGGTATTTAGCTACTAGCATTAGAAGGCCAGGCATGGTGGCTCATGCCTGTAATATCAGCACTTTGGGAGGCTGAGGTGAGAGGATGGTTTGAGCCCAGGAGCTTCAGACCAGTCTGAGCAGACCTTGTCTCTATTTACAAAAAATGAAAAAGAAAAAAATTAGCCGAGAGTAGTGGTGCACGTCTGTAGTCCCAGCTACCCAGGAGGCTTAGATGGGAAGATCACTTGAGCCTGGGAAGCAGAGATTGCAGTGAGCTGAGATTGTACCACTGCACTCCAGCCTGGGTGACAGCAAAACTCTGTCTCAAAAAAGGAAAAAAGGTATCTCAGTTGCCAAATGGAAAAAAATTTGTGTTCTGATGTCAGTTAGTTTAATCCCTTGTAGCCTGAGAACATCTGTATTTTGAATGATTTAGAAAGGAATTTCAAATATCTGTATTTAGAGAACTGTCTAAGCGATGACATCACCTTCAGTGGAAGTAATAATTTGTTCCAGCATTTCAGCAAATAGAATTTTTTTGGCAAGATATTTTTGGAACTCCTTTGCTATTTAAAAAACATAAAACAGTCCGGGCACGGTGGCTCACGCCTGTAATCCCAGCACTTTGGGAGGCCGAGGCAGGCAGATCATGAGGTCAGGAGATCGAGACCATTCTGGCTAACACAGTGAAACCCCGTCTCTACTAAAAATACAAAAAATTAGCCAGGTGTGGTGACGGGTGCCTGTGGTCCCAGCTACTCGGGAGGCTGAGGCAGGAGTACAGCATGAACCCAGGAGGTGGAGCTTGCAGTGAGCTGAGATTGCGCCACTGCACGCCAGCCGGGGCAACAGAGCGAGACTCTGTCTCAAAAAACAAACAAACAAAAAACCCCATAAAACAGGCCTTTTTTTTGTTTTTTGTTTTTTAAAATAGAGGCAGGGTCTTGCTCTGTCATCTGGGCCTAAGTCCAGTGGCATGATCATAGCTCACTGCTCCCTCCAACTCCTGGGCAGAAGTGATCTTCCCACCTCAGCCTCCTGAGTAGCTGGGAACACAGGTGCACACCACACCATGCTTGGATAATTTTTAAATTTTTTTTGTAGAGACAGGGTTTCACTATATTGCCTAGGCTGGTCTCAAGCTCCTGGGCTCAAGTAATCCTCCCACATCAGCCTCCCAGAGTATTGGTATTACAGGCGTGAGTCATTGTATCCAGCCAAAAAAGGCTTTACTTATGTTACTGACCATCTGTTAACTTTTGGCAAGTCATCTCTGTCTTTTCCGGTATTAAAAAGCAAATAAAAACTCTAAGAATTTACTACAGCTTGTAAATGGAAAAGCTAATAATTTTGACTAGAGCAGAGAAATGGAATTTGAAGTTTTTGAAATGTAAACATTCAGTTTTGTGCCCTGAAAAGATAGTTAAGTGAACTCATAAAGTCTAGTTAAAGTAATATAAATAACCACTTATGCAAATAAACAGTAATCTATT
This sequence comes from Rhinopithecus bieti, assembly GCF_001698545.2. Taxonomy (NCBI): domain Eukaryota; kingdom Metazoa; phylum Chordata; class Mammalia; order Primates; family Cercopithecidae; genus Rhinopithecus; species Rhinopithecus bieti. The sequence goes on from NW_016816204.1 coordinate 1,447,462, forward strand.
TAGAGTGGTAGAAAAACTTTTTGGATTCTGGTGGGGAAGTGATTTTCATTTTTTTTCTCTGAAGTAATTATTTCCTACAATATGGTATTTATGATATCATAAATGTAACATGATATTTATATATGTATTTGTGTATTTATTTTATTTTACTTTATTTTCTTTCGGAGACAGGGTCTCACTCTGTCACCTAGGCTGGAGTGCAGTGGCACAATCATGGCTCACTACAGCCGCCACCTCCTGGGCTCAAGCAGTCCTCCCACTTCAGCCTCCTGAGTAGCTGGGGCTACAGGTGCACACCACCATACCAGCTAATTTTTGTATTTTTGTAGAGATGTGGTTTTGCTTTGTTGCCCAGGCTGGTCTTAAACTCCTGGCTGGGCTCAAGTGATCCTCTCACCTTGGCCTCCCAAAGTGCTAGGATTACAGGCATGAGCCACCATGCCTGGCCTTAAATATATCATAAATATGATATTTTGTTTTAAGATTTTGTTTACCTTGTTACTAAGGAGCAAATTAGTGTTAAAGTATATATAAACAAATACAAAAAGTTTTGAGTTATTCAGCTTTGTTTTTTTAACGGCATAACTTTTAACAACACTGCCCTCTAATGGGTTGAACTGTGGTACTCAGACTGAGATGACTGAAATGGGTGGATGTACAGTGTTATTGTATAATTTTCCCACTAAGAAGCAAAGGGACTGGATAAATTCCCAGTCTAGATTATTAGCCTTTGTTAACCAAGCACCTAGAGAAGAATTATTGGAAAATTTGCCCTCTGTTACTGGCATTTTGGGATGCGACTTATCTTTTGCCTTTGTAAAAAAAATAAAATATAGTGGTTTTAGATTAGCTAATCATAGAATATTTTTATGGGTGTGTCGGGTTAGAAGAAGAAGGTAGTGATCATGTTCAAATTATATTACTGACATTTTTCTTTGGAGGTTTTGTAACAATCTCGAAAACCTCCAAAATGGTCTTGTCTACTTCAGTGTGCCTTCCTTACTCACATATTAGAAGTGTAGTCTTGCTGTGTAAGAATGTTGCTCCCTTACTCTGCGCATTCTAGTGATATTTTACAAAATCATAAAGTTCTGTTTTTTTTTTTTTAACAGCAGAAACTCAGTAGAAAGGAAAAAAGCATAGAAATGTTACTCTAATTGAACGCGCAGCTTTGGCCTCAGGTCCTGTCATTAAGGCCAAAAGGAAGATACTTCGGGCTATTTAGTTTTTAATGGAAAAAAAAGGACACATATAAAGTTATCTGAAGAAATAGTTCTTTTTTCTCCTGGCACTAAATTGTGTTTTATGGGGAAAAACACTGTATAATTAGTTGACATTTTCAATTACAGTTATATGAAAGATAAATGATCTTCAAATGGTTTTTCCTATTAAATGCTATAATGTTAAAAAAAAAAATAATCCCAACTCAGTTAAAGCATTGAGTGCTAGAAATAAAAACCTCTGGATTTCTTAAGATTTAATCTAACATAGGAGTAGGACTTCCAGGTCCTAGAAGAATGGACAGTTAAAATACATTACAGTATAATGATCTCCGTTGAATTTTTACTAATGTTACAATGTAAATTCAGAGCTGAGTTTTTAGATAACCTGATATGTCTATAATAATGTCACTGAAGACAGATTAGCAGTAATGGTTTGTTAAGGATGGGATCCTGATGAATAACTTGAAGATAGTTCTTAAACTAAGGAAAGTCTTAATATATTTTGGGCCAGGTGTGATGGCTCACACCTGTAATTCCAGCACTTTGGGAGGTCAAGGCAGGTAGATTGCTTGAGCTCAGGAGTTTGAGACCAGCCTGGGCAACATGGTGAAACCTCATCTCTACAAAAAATACAAAAATTAGCCGGGCATGGTGGTGCATGCCTGTAGTTCCAGTTACTCGGGAGGCCTGAGATGGGAGGATTGCTTGAGCCCCAGAGGTGGAAGGTGAGCCAAGATAGTGTCACTGCTCTTTAGCCTGGGTGACAGAACCAGACCCCATCTCAAAAAAAAATGGAGTGTTACTATATTTTGGAGGGGATTTTACATGAAAGTCAAATTAAATAACTTCCCATGCATCAGTAGAATTCATTTTCCTCTGTAGTGACTACAACAGAACTACAATTAAGATGACAGGTTGACAGTTTTTTGTTTTTGTTTTTTGTCTTTTAATCTACAATCAACATTGGCTTTAACTGCTAAGACTCAAACCCTTCACTGAGTTTTTTTTTTTTTTTTTTTTTTTTTT
>NW_016816204.1:1449988-1456259 GCF_001698545.2 Rhinopithecus bieti
CCCTCCCTGAGTTTTTTTTTTTTTTTTTTTTTGAGATGGAGTTTTGCTCTTGTTGCCCAGAGTCAAGTGCAGTGGTGTGCTCTCGGCTCACTGCAACCTCCACCTCCGGGTTCAAGCAATTCTCCTACCTCAGGCTCTCAAGTAGTTGGGGTTACAGGCGTGCACCATCACACCTAGCTAATTTTGTATTTTTAGTAGAGACGGGGTTTCACCATATTGGTTAGGTTGGTCTCGAACTCCTGACCTCAAGAGATCCACCCGCCTCAGCCTCCCAAAGTGCTGGGATTACAGGCGTGAGCCACTGCACCTGGCCGAGATATGTTATGATATAACAAGAAATGTGCAAATAAAAACTTAAAAAATTTAAACCATTAAAATATTTTTGCCTTGCTAAGATTGTCAAAGAATAAAAGGATTGAAACTGGCAAGGGTTTTATGAAATGGGTAGGTGTAAATCATTGCAACTGTTTTGGAGGGAAATTTGACATTTATCAAAATGTAAAAGTCATTTAGCAATTCCACATCTAGGAATTTATCCTATAGAGATACTCCCACAAGTGTGCAAAGATATAGACACGGCATTTTTTGTTACAATATTGTTTATAATAGAGAAAAATTAGAAATAACCTATTATTTAACCAGTACTTAATTGGTAGACTTTCATGGCCACTCCTGGAATTAAAGGTTTGTGTTGTTGTTCCATTGTTTTTTTAAGAGATGAGGTCTCATTCTGTTGCCAAGGTTGGAGTGTAGTGGTGTGGGCATAGCAACCTCGAACTCCTGGGCTCAAGCGATCTTCCTGCCTCAGCCTTTAAGTAGCTGAAACTATAGGCATGTGCCACCACACTTTGCTCGTTTTTTATTTTTATTTTTTTGTAAAGACAGGGTCTCACTATGTTTCCCAGACTGGTCTTGAATTCCTGTTCTCAAGCGATCCTCCTACCTTGGCTTCCCAAAGTGCTGGGAGGTTATTAGATTTTTTTTTTTTTTCTAAAAGCAGTAGTTTAAAAGGCAGTGAGGAATGGGAATATAAAGTGGTATCACTGCTGTGGAATATAGTCTGCCAGCTCCTCAAAAAGTTTAGGGTTACCACGTGATCCAGCAATTCTATTTCTAGGTACATACCCAAAAGAATTTAAAGCAAGGAGTCAGATACACACCAATGTTCGTAACAGCATTTATTCACTATAGCCCAAAGTTAGAAGCAACCCAAATGTCTATCAACAAATGAATGGATAAACATATGGTATATATAGATAGTAGAATATTATTCAGCCTTAAAAAAGGAAACGAAATTCTGATATCCTGCTTATAACATGGATGAACCTTGAAAAAATCATGTTGTCTGGGTGTGGTGGCTCACACCTGTAATCTCAGCACTTTGGGAGGCTGAGGCAAGCAGATTGCCTTAGTCCAGGAGTTCTACACCAGCCTGGTCACCACGATGAAACCCTGTCTCTACTAAAAATACAAAAAATTTTGGTGGTGCACACCTGTAGTCCCAGCTACATGGGAGGCTAGGTGGAAGAGTCATCTGAGCCTGGAAGGTTGAGGCTGCAGTGAGCCAAGATTGCATCACTGCACTCCAGCCTGGGCAACTGGAGTGAGACCCTGTCTCCAAAAAAGAAAAAAGAAAGCACATGTTAAGTGAAATAAGCTAGAATTGACAAACATTATATGATTCTTATTATAGGAGATACCTAGAATAGGCAAATCCATACAGAAGGAACGTAGAATAGAGGGTTACCAGGGGTTTTGGGGAGGGAGAGACGGGAGTTGTTATTCAGTGGGTACAGTTTTCTATTTGGTTTTGATGAAAAAGTTCTGAAAATGGATAGTGCTGATGGTTGCAAGGTATTGTAAATGTACTTAACACCAGTGAATTGTACACTTAAAATAATTAAAATGGTAAAATTTCTATTATATATATTTTACCATAATTTAAAAAATAGTCTAAATGGCTAATTTTATGTTACATATATTTTACCACAAATTTTTATTTTTATTTTTTTAGAGACAGGTTCTCATTCTGGGGCCCAGGCTGGAGTGCAGTGGTGTGATTGTGCTCCCTGCATCCTTGAACTCCTGGGCTTAAGTAATCCTTCTGCTTCAGCATCATGAGTAGCTAGGACTACAGGCACACGCTACCACGCCTGGCTAATTTTTAAACTTTTTTTGTGGAGACAGGGTCTTGCTAGGTTGCCCAGACTGGTCTTGAACTCAAGCGATTTTCCTGCCTCGGCTTTCCAAAGTGCTGGGATTACAGATTTGAGCCACTGTGCCCATCCTGTTTAACTTTCCTGATGTTATTCTTTGAAGCACAAAAGGTTTTTATTTGGATAATGTCCTGTTTATTCCTTTTGTTGCCTGTACTTTTGATGTCATAGCTAAACCATTTCTTAGTCCAACGTCACAAAGATTGCTCCTGTGTTTTCTTCCCACAGTTTTTATAATATTAGCTTTTACATTTAGGTCTTTGATCCATCTTGAGTAATTCTTTTTAATATAATGTGAAGCAGAAGTCAAACTTCTTTCTTTGCGTGTAGATAACCAGTGTCCCATGATCATTTGTGGAATGTAATAAGCATTTCTTGCTTTTGCAGTTTTAAAGGAGTAAAGTGAAAGACTGGAGTGGTAATTTGCTAGAATGGCTAAAATGAAGGTATTTTTTTTGGTAGCAGGAGACTTCAATAAGCAAGCATTGACAAGGAGGAGATTAAAGATAAAAGGGAGGCAATAACTGCTGGAGTAAGGCATCTAGAATTAGAAAGGACAGTATCAAAAGCATAGATAGAAAGTCTGCCTCTATAAGGCTGAAGGACGATGATTCCACCAAAGTACAAGAGGAAATGATAAGACTAGATATTTAAAAGTTGTTGGTAGCAGGGAGGGAAGTTGAAGATATCAGAAGACAGGTTCTCTGTGGGTGATAGGTTCCAGGATGGAATAGGAACAGTTTGTTCATGAGGCATTTAGTTCGAAGCTTTATTAGAATACTTGCCAATTTAGCATTGCAATTACCTGTAAAAATCAAGTCAGTAGTTGGTTGGTGGCTTATAAAGTTCAGACATCCATCGAATAGTGCCAGGCAGGAAAGACAGGTACATTGACATATACCAGATTAGTGCTACCAGGAACTTGGGGCAGAATTAGAAGAAGAAAATTCTTAATATACTTAAGCAGCTGTATTCTTTACAACCGTAACACTTTGATTCTTCCCGTTTTTGCTACACTGAGGAATTCTATAATACTCAGCCAGTCCCAAAAAATTTGCAAGAGATCACCAAGCAAGTAATTTTAGTAATATAGGATAAACCTTAGATTCATCTAAGAATCCACCCTGTTTGTCGTGTTAGTTTCATGTTGGATTAGTAAAAACTTCTTTCTTCTCCATGTCTTCCTCCTGTTAAAGAAACGCACACACACTCTCTTTTGCTCTCTCTCTCTCACGCTTGCTCGCTTCCTTTGTCTGCCTCTGGAAGCTTTGGCTTCATCTGGCAGGGGGAGAGGTAAAGGAAAGCTCCCCTAAACAAGTGGTAACTAAGGTGATATCCAAAGTCTTAATTTTGCAAAGTGAAAAAGAATATTCTGGGCAGAGAGAAGAGCATACTCGCTAGCCTTAGGGCTAGAGGAAATACGTTCTTGAGGAAATGTTGCTGCGGTCCTGAGAGGGAGGCAGAATATAGTGTTGGAGGCTGTAAATTAGGAGACCAAGACAAAGCAGCCTGAGACACTGGAGGAATGCCTGGAGAATGAGTGTTTGAGAGAGTTTCCAAAAGGATGAGTGTTGTCACAAATGTTACCAAAGGAACAAATACAATAAGAATTGAAAAATGTCATTAGATTTAGAAGCACAATAGGGCTATGGGTAACATTAGCAAGAGCAGTTTTGAGGGAGTGATATAAGTGACTAAAGCTAGATTACAATGAGTTCAGAGATTAGGAATCTGACAAAGTTAGCTTGAAGAGGGAAAAGAAAGATTGGTAACTGGAGGGATATACAGAGTTGGGGAAATAAATTTTAATTGTAAAGGCATTTATTTCCTCTGAAGTAGGAGATACATTATCTACTGAGTGAAGGGAGAGGCTGAAGTGAGTTAGGGTACAGAGTGGAAGAGGAAGTAAAAGTGAAGAACCCATTTGAAAGTGGTATTCATGAATTTTTAGTGGGACATAGCTGCCCTATTTCATGACTTTCTCCAGTAGGGTTTGGTGACACAGATATAAGCTTGGAGAAAAGAGATTTATTCAGGATTGTTTTTGCCAGACAGTTGAGTTTAGACATTTAGAAAGAATGTTGTTATAAATGATGAGCTATAGAATCAAAGCTCAGTGAGAGGAGAAGTGAAGAAAGCGAAGGACTGATTGGTTAAAAGCATATGTGAAAAAGGGATATAGTTGAATTTGGGGGTACCATTTAAAATTGAGATGTAGTTCCCGTATCATAAAATCCATGCTTTTCAAGTATGCATTTCAGTGGTTTTTAGCCTTGTGCAACTATAACCAATGTCTAATTCCAGAACATTTTTGTCACTCAAAAAAAATCCTGTACCCATAAGGAGTCATTTCCCATTCCCCCCAGCCCCATCCCCTGGCAACCAGTAATCTGTTTTCTATTATCTATGGATTTGCCTCTTCTGTATATTTCATAGAAGTGGCATATAACATGTGGCCTTTTTATCTGGCTTGACTTAATATGATGTTCCATCCATGTATGTAGAGACAGGGTCTCACTCTGTCACCCAGGTTGGAGTGCAGTGGTGTGATCATAATTCGCTGCAGCCTCAAACTCCTATGCTCAAGCAGCTCTTGCCTCAGCTGCCAGAGTAGCTGGAACTACAGGTGCATGCCACCATGCCTAGCTAATTTTTAAAATGTTTTGTAGAGTTGGGATCTCACTGTGTTGCCCAGGCTGGTCTCAAACTCCTGGCCTCAAGTGACCTTTCTACCTCGGCCTCCCAAAGTGCTGGGATTACAGGCATGAGCCACTGTGCCTCACCAGTACCTTTATTCCTTTTGTGATACAATAATATTCCAGTTTATAGTTATACCATATTTTATGTGTCCATTGATAAATTGATGGATATTTGGGTTATTTCTACTTTTTGGCTATTATATGTAATGATGCCATAAAAAATTCTGTACAAGTTATTGTATGGACATAAGATTTAATTTCTCTTGGATATATACCTAGAAGTAAATTGCTGGGTCATTTGGTAGCTGTGTTTAGCATTTTGAGCAAATACCAAACTGTTTTCCAAAGTGGCTGCACCTTTTACATTCCCATCAGCAATGTATGAGGGCTCCAGTTTCTTCACATCCTTACCAACACCTATAATTGTCCATCCTTCAGTAGGTGTGTTTGGGTACCTTTTTAAAATTTAGGCAGTAAGCAGAATTTTTTTCTTACAAAATATTAGCATTACGTACCTCAAGCTGAACACCCCATGACTTCCACCATAGTCAGTTCCTGTACCTTACCTGGAAGGAACGTTGTTTTGTTTGGTATGGTTTTTTAAAGAATTTTTTGAAGTTCTCAACGTAGGTGGCTTTCAATGTAGCCTCCTTACATTAATTCAACTGTTTTCATAGAAGTGTTATAATAAATTTGATTAGTTTTTTCCTTCCCAACCTCTAACAGTAGAATGTGACATTTTAAAAAAATTACATTATCCATTCATAAAGATGATAGTAAGCAAGAAAATGAACTAAATGCCATCAGTAAAGGTTTATTGTCCTATATATTATACGGCTTTCAAAATAACAGCTATTCGTCTCCATGTAATGAAACATTATCAATAAAACTAATATTCTTCTTATTCTTAGTGCCTGGCTCTCTGGCTATGAAAACCCTGTGGTGTCTCGAATTAATATGAGAATACAAGATCTAACAGGACTAGATGTTTCCACAGCAGAGGAATTACAGGTAGGTAATCACATTATCCTTAAGTCATTTTTACTCTTCAAGAGATGCTTCAGGGGGCCGGGCGCAGTGGCTTAAGCCTGTAATCCTAGCACTTTGGGAGGCCGAGACGGGCGGATCACGAGGTCAGGAGATCGAGACCATCCTGGCTAACATGGTGAAACTCCGTCTCTACTAAAAAATACAAAAAACTAGCCGGGCGAGGTGGCGGGTGCCTGTAGTCCCAGCTGCTTGGGAGGCTGAGGCAGGAGAATGGCATAAACCCGGGAGGTGGAGCTTGCAGTGAGCTGAGATCTGGCCACTGCACTCCAGCCCGGGCGACAGGGAGAGATTCCGTCTCAAAAAAAA
>NW_016816204.1:1457941-1465055 GCF_001698545.2 Rhinopithecus bieti
TTTTTTGAGACGGAGTCTCGCTCTGTCGCCCAGGCTGGAGTGCAGTGGCCAGATCTCAGCTCACTGCAAGCTCCGCCTCCCGGGCTTACGCCATTCTCCTGCCTCAGCCTCCGGAGTAGCTGGGACTACAGGCGCCCGCCACCTCGCCCGGCTAGTTTTTTGTATGTTTTTAGTAGAAACGGGGTTTCACCGTGTTGGCCAGGATGGTCTCGATCTCCTGACCTCGTGATCCACCCGTCTCGGCCTCCCAAAGTGCTGGGATTACAGGCTTGAGCCACCGCGCCCGGCCTCTTGCTTTCTTTTGTGGGCATTTAGTGCTATAAATGTTCCTCTACACACTGCTTTAAATGTGTCCCAGAGATTCTTGTACATTGTGTCTTTGTTCTCATTGGTTTCAAAGAACATCTATTTCTGCCTTCATTTCGTTATGTACCCAGTAGTCATTCAGGAGCAGGTTGTTCAGTTTCCATGTAGTTGTATGGTTTTGAGTAAGTTTCTTAATCCTGAGTTCTAATTTGATTACATTGCGGTCTGAGAGACAGTTTATTGTAATTTCTGTTCTTTTACATTTGCTGAGGAGTGCTTTACTTCCAGTTATGTGGTCAATTTTAGAATAAGTATGATGTGGTGCTGCGAAGAATGTGTATTCTGTTGATTTGGGGTGGAGAGAGTTCTGTAGATGTCTATTATAATGGTCTGCTTAGTGCAGAGCTGAGTTCAAGTCCTGAATATCCTTGTTAACCTTCTGTCTTGTTGATCTAATATTGACAGTGTGGTGTTAAAGTCTCTCATTATTATTGTGTGAGAGTCTGAGTCTCTTTTTAGGTCTCTAAGGACTTGCTTTATGAATCTGGGTGCCCCTGTATTAGGTGCATATATATTTGGGATAGTTAGCACTTCCTGTTGAATTGATCCCTTTACCATTATGTAATGGCCTTCTTTGTCTCTTTTGATCTGTGTTGGTTTAAATTCTGTTTTATCAGAGACTAGGGTTGCAACTCCTGCTCTTTTTTTCTTTCCATTTGTTTGGTAGATCTTCCTCCATCCCTTTATTTTGAGCCTGTGTGTGTCTCTGCACATGACGTGGGTCTCCTGATGGGTCTTGACTCTATCCAGTTTACCAGTCTGTGCCTTTTCATCGGGGCATTTAGCCCATTTACATTTAACATTAATATTGTTATGTGTGAATTTGAACCTGTCATTATGATGTTAGCTGGTTATTTTGCCTGTTAATTGATGTAGTCTTTACAATTTGGCATGTTTTTGCAGTGGCTGGTACTGGTTGCTTCTTTCCATGTTTAGTGCTTCCTTTAGGAGCTCTTGTAAGGCAGGCCTGGTGGTGACAAAAATCTCTCAGCGTTTGCTTCTCTGCAAACGATTTTATTTTTCCTTTACTTACGAAGCTTAGTTTGGCTGGATATGAAATTCTGGGTTGAAAATTCTTTAAGAATGTTGAATATTGGGCCTCACTCTCTTCTGGCTTGTAGGGTTTCTGCCGAGAAATCCGCTGTTAATTTGATGGGCCTGCCTTTGTGGGTATCCCGACCTTTCTCTCTGGCTGCCCTTAACACTTTTTCCTTCATTTCAACCTTGGTGAATCTGACAATTAGGTGTCTTGGAGTTGCTCTTCTCACGGAGTATCTTTGTGGTGTTCTCTGTATTTCCTGAATTTGAATGTTGGCCTACCTTGCTAGGTTGGGGAAGTTCTCCTGGATAATTTCCTGAAGAGTGTTTTCCAACCTGGTTCCATTCTCCCTGTCACTTTCAGGTACACCAATGAAATGTAGATTTGGTCTTTTTAGATAGTTCCATATTTCTTGGAAGCTTGATTAGTTTCTTTTACTCTTTTTTCTCTAAACTTGTGTTCTCACTTTATTTCATTAATTCCATCTTCAGTCACTGATGCCCTTTCTTCCACTTGATCCAATTGGCTATTGAAGCTTATGCATGCGTCACGAAGTTCTTGTGCCATGGTTTTCAGCTCCATCATTTAAGGTCTTCTCTACACTGTTGGTTCTAGTTAGCCATTTGTCTAATCCTTTTTTCAAGGGTTTTAGCTTCCTTGCAATGACTTAGAACAATGCTCCTTTAGTGGGGAGAAGGTTTGTTATTACCAACCTTCTGAAGCCTACTTCTGTCAACTCATCAAAGTCATTCTCCATCCAGGTTTGTTCTGTTGCTGGCGAGGAGCTGCAGTCCTTTGGAGGAGAAGAGGTGCTCTGATTTTTAGAATTTTCAGCTTTTCCGCTCTGGTTTCTCCCCATCTTTGTAGTTGTATCTACCTTTGGTCTTTGATGTTGGTGACCTACAGATGGGGTTTGGGTGTAGATGACCCTTTTGTTGATGTTGACGTTATTCCTTTCTGTTAGTTTTCCTTCTAACTGTCAGGTCCCTCAGCTGCAGGTCTGTTGGAGTTTGCTGGAGGTCCACTCCAGACCCTGTTTGCCTGAGTATCACCAGCAGAGGCTGCAGAACAGGTTCCATCCCTGTGACAAGATTACATTCTTATGGCTGAATAGTGTTTCATTATATATAAGCACTACATTTTCTTTATCCATTCATCTGTTGATGGACACTTAGGTTGATTCCATACATTAGCTATTGTGAATAGTCCTGCAATAAACATGAGAATGCGGATATCTCTTCATCATGTTAATTTCCTTTCTTTTGGATATATACTTGGCATTGGGATTGCTGGATCATATGGTAGATCTATTTTTAGTTTTTTAAGGAACCTCTACACTGTTCTCCATAGTGATTGTACTACTTTACATTCCCACCAGCAGTGTATGAGCATGCATGCCCCTTTCTCTTCATCCTTGCCCAGTATCTGTTATTTCTGGTTTTGTTTGTTTGTTTTTTCTTGAGATGGAGTCTTACTCTGTTGCCCAGGCTGGAGTGCAGTGGTGTGATCTTGGCTCACTGCAACCTCCACCTCCTGGGTTAATGCAGTTCTCCTGCCTCAGCCTCCTGTGTAGCAGATTACAGGCCCCCGCCACCATGCCCAGCTAATTTTTGTATTTTTAGTAGAGACAGGGTTTTACCATGTTGGCCAGGCTAGTGTTGAACTCCTGACCTCAGGTGATCCACCCACCTCGGCCTCCCAAAGTGCTAGAATTGTAGGTGTGAGCCACTGTGCCCGGCCAGGATGTTGATTTTTTTTTGAAAGCTCTTTCTGCATCTGCGGAGATGATCATATGGTTTTTAATTCTGTTTATGTGGTAAATTACATTTATTGAACCAACCTTGCACCCCACAAATAAAACCTACTTGATTGTAGTAAATTAACTTTTTGATGTGCTGCTAGGTTTTGTTTTCTAATTTTTTTTGAGTATTTTGTGTCTATGTTCATTAGGAATATCAGCCTGAAGTTTTCTTTTTTCATCATGTCTCTGATGAGTTTTGGTATCAGAATGATGCTGGCTTAATAAATGAGTTAAGGAGGAGTCTTTCCTTCTCAGTTTTTTGGAATAATTTCAGTAGGATTGATACTAGCTCTTCTTTGTATGTCTGGTAAAATTCGGCTGTGAATCCATCCAGTCCAGGGCTTTTTTTGGTCAGTAGGTTTTTGTTTTGTTTTGTTTAATTACAATTCAATTTCAGAACTCCTTACTGGTCTGTTAAGGGTTTCAGTTTTTTCTGGTTCAGTCTTGGGAGGTTGTATGTTTCTAGGAATTTATCAGTTTCTTCTAGGTTTTTTATAAAAGTTTGTGTGCATAGAGGTGTTAATAATAATCTCTAAGGACTTTTTATATTTCTTTGGGGTCAGTTGTAATGTCACCTTTGTTATTTCTGATTGTGCTTATTTGGATCTTTTTCTTTGTTAATCTAGCTACCTTGCTGTTTTTAGAATTCTTTGATGTTTGACAATCTGACTAAAATGTGCTTCAGAGAGGACTTTTTTGGGTTGAATCTATTTGGAGACTTTTGAACTTCCTGGAGCTGGATACCCTTCTCTCTTCCCCAGACTTGGGTAGTTTTCAGCTATTATTAAATAGGTTTTCTATGCTTTTTGCCCTCTCTTCTTCTGGAACTCCTGTAATACAAATGTTTAATGGTGTCCCATAAGTCTTGTGTACTCTCTTTGTCCTTTTTCATTATGTTTCCTTTTTTTCCCCCCTCTGAGTAATACCAAACAATGTATCTTCAGGTTCAGAGATGGTTTTGCTTAATCAAGTGTGCTGGTGCAGCTTTTTTTTTTTTTTTTTTTTTGAGATGGGGTCTCGCTCTGTCACCAGGCTGGAGTGCAGTGGCGAGATCTCAGTTCACTGCAACCTCCGCCTCCCAGGTTCAAGCGATTCTCCTGCCTCAGCCTCCCACGTTCATTGAATTCTTCAGCTGCAGGAATTTTGTTTGGTTCTTTTTTATGATATCTTTCTTTTTTGAAATTCTGATTCATATCATGGATTGTTTTCCTGATTTCATTGAATTATCTATCTGTATTTTCTTTTATCTGTTTGAGTTTCCTTAAGATCATTATTTGAATTTTTTTCTAGCTAGGTGTTGATTTCCTTTTCATTTGGGCCTGTAACTAGAGAGTTACATTCTCAGCAGTGTCATATTTCATTGCTTTTTAATGTTTCTTGTTTCCTGCATTGATGTCTTTGCATCTAGTGGAACAATTGGCTCTTTTAAACTTTTCACTTCAGTTGGACTGTTTGGGAAGGGTGTGGTGACTCTGTTTCCAGGTAGGTTCAGTACTGTAGTCTCTTGTAGCTTCTTCAGCTGTATTCATTGTCAACAATAATTGTGGGTGCCTCAGCAGCCTAGGCTGGAGAAGTTTGTGGTGGTGGTCGCTGTGGAGTACATTGTTAGTATCTTCAGTGGCAAGAGCTTTTGGAATCCTTCCATTCTTGTTTTCCGCACAATAGGGAGTTTTAGCCAGTGGGAGTCTTCTTGTGGCAGGTCTGACATATCCTACAAGCAGCTGCCATGGTGCTGCAATCCAGGTTCAAGTGTTTGGAGTGGCTGTGGGGCTAGGATCCTGGTCTCAGGGTCTCACATACTACTGTAACACCTGGGTCTTAGGGTACAGGGTCACTCTCTATGGCAGGGTTGGATGTAGGTTGCCTATAGTGCCAGGATCTGTGACTCTGAGGCACCCTCTAGCTGCTTGGGAAAAGAGTGTCAGTATGTAGCTGTGAGTCTACCCCTGGCGGACAGGGCACAGCTCTGGCCCAACTCTAGGGAAGAGAGGATGATGTGGAGGTTTGAGTCTGGGATGCAGGGTTTGGCTATGATTTAGGAGCCTGAGCCAATAGGGTTAGTGGCAACTCCTATCCCTGGGGATGAGGCACCATGTAGTAGTCACTCTAGAACCTGGATTGGTGGGCTCAGATGGATCCCAGACTCTGAGGCCAGGTACAGCAGGAATAAGCACCCCTGAATGGCCAACCATGCCTGTTGTTTGGGCCCTGTGGGGCAGAGAGCAGCACAGCAATGACTTCACTTCCCAGAAAGAGAATTGTCTCAGCAGCGTGGACTCTCCAGGGAAGCAGGGTACTAGAGTTATTTGTCCTGCAGGGCACATCTCTCAGCTTAGCCACTGCTCTGTTTCCCTGGGTCCCTGGGTACTACTTCAGCCCTGGGATGTGCAGCTGCTCAGCTTGGCCAGTGCAACAGTTCCCCAAGGGTGATGTGCTGTTTCAGCTCAGGCTCAGGGGACATGACTGCTCTGGGTGGCCCAGGCATCATTTCCCTGGGATGCAGTGTTCTGCCAAAGTACTGTTCTCTTGGGAGGGAGTACACGGCTCCAGCTCCTGCCTCAGGGAGTTGGAGGAGGGGTGGGTAGAGCAGTTCCATCTCCCTTGACCCCACCGGAAAGGGTGTAACAGCTGCTGGCATCTCTGCTTGGAAATGTCAGGCTTCCAAGTAGGCCTTAGGCCTTCATTCCTGGCTTAGCTTCAGGGATGAAGGGGTGCTGTGGCTGCTGGCCCCCAGAGCAAGACACACTCCAGCAGTAATTCCAGTTTCACCAGTAGCACTCTTATGTTCTCCTTTGATTTTGTCAGCATTTTATTGTGTTGTGTGATTGAGGGAAAGAGTTAAGTATCATTCTCCTCATTTTAACAAATAAGAAAACTGAGATTATATCCAAAGTTGAACTCAGACCAAATATTTTTCTTACATTTTGCTGCGTCACACTGGGACATTGTCATAAGCAACTGAAGTTGTTAGGGCCCCTCGGCAGGAATAATTAAATTGGTGTTAACTTCTTTCCTTTTTTAGCAGGGAAAAAATATGTATTTTAAGAAAAGATATTTTATTAAAGTAGATTGCAAGTTCACCAGCATTTGGGGCTTTGGAAAACATTTTTTTATTTAAGTTCCAAAGGAAAGTGTTTAGTGAAACAAAATAATAGAAATATCAAATTTTAACTTATGTATTAAATTTTTAAACATTAGCTGGGTGTGGTAGCGTGCACCTGTAGTCCCAGATACTCAGGAGGCTGAAGTGGGAGGATCACTTGTGCCCCCAAAGGTTGAGGCTGCAGTGCGCTCTGATTTCATCACTGCACTTCAGCCTGTCTCTGGTGGGGGGGTGGGGAGGGGTACATATATATAAATATAAATATATATAGATCTATAGATATAAAGATCTATATCTATAGATATATAGTAGCTGTCCTTTGTTTTTCATCCCTGTTTTCGTAGGAACGCTCATTGATTTTAAATACTTTTCATTTCTCTGTAAATACCTGACCATGGTCTATAAAAGTCCAAAAAATGAGGTTCGTAGATTTTTTTGAATAGTAATTTTTATAGTTCTTTTCTTTCATGCTTTGTGTCTTTCCTTCAGGTAGCAAATTATGGAGTTGGAGGACAGTATGAACCCCATTTTGACTTTGCACGGGTAAGTAAAAAAGAAATGGAGAAATTCCCTGAGGCTTATGCATTACATTGTTTGTCTCAAAACAAAACAAAACAAAACAAAACAACAGAGTCTCACTCTGTCACCCAGGCTGGAGTGCAGTGGCGTGATCTTGGCTTACTGCAACCTCTGCCTCCTGGGTTGGAGCAGTTCTCCTGCCTCAGCTTCCCAAGTAGCTGGGATCAAAGACATGCGCGCCGCCACGCCCAGCTCATTTTTGTTTTGTTTTTTTTTTTTTTTTTTT
>NW_016816204.1:1465153-1469414 GCF_001698545.2 Rhinopithecus bieti
GAGTCTCACTCTGTCACCCAGGCTGGAGTGCAGTGGCGTGATCTTGGCTTACTGCAACCTCTGCCTCCTGGGTTGGAGCAGTTCTCCTGCCTCAGCTTCCCAAGTAGCTGGGATCAAAGACATGCGCGCCGCCACGCCCAGCTCATTTTTGTTTTTTTTTTTTTTTTTTTTTTTTGAGACGGAGTTTCGCTCTGTCGCCCAGGCTGGAGTGCAGTGGCCAGATCTCTGCTCACTGCAAGCTCCACCTCCCGGGTTTACGCCATTCTCCTGCCTCAGCCTCCCGAGTAGCTGGGACTACAGGCGCCCGCCACCTCGCCCGGCTAGTTTTTTTTTTTGTATTTTTTAGTAGAGACGGGGTTTCACCGTGTTAGCCAGGATGGTCTCGATCTCCTGACCTCGTGATCCGCCCGTCTCGGCCTCCCAAAGTGCTGGGATTACAGGCTTGAGCCACCGCGCCTGGCCTAATTTTTGTATTTTTAGTAGCAACGGGGTTTCGCCATGTTGGCCACGCTGGTCTTGAACTCCTGACCTCAGGTGATCCACCCACCTCGGCCTCCCAGAGTGCTGGGATTACAGGCGTGAGCCACCGTGCCTGGCCGCATTACATTGTTAAAGAAAAAATTATTCTTGACACTTGTTAAAGATGGTACAGCAGACTTCATTCAAGAGGGGACCATTGTGATAGGTATAGGGACCACGGCAATTGCAGTGGGATTTCGCAGTAAGGGAGAGAGATTAAGCCCAACTCCAAATACAACAAGGAAAAGTTGGAATTTATAGCCAATGAGCAAGGGTGGGTGTTAGTAGATGGAAAATTACTAAGAGGTAAGGGAGGATTCTGGCTAAACTGACCTAACGAGATCCTTGCTGAAGTCAGGGCAGAGTGATCATCACCCAGGGGATAGTGGAAGATGAAGAACCCAGTTAGATTTTAAGGGTGATCTCATGGCAAGGATGGGGGATTCTGGCTAACATGACTTAGCAGGGTTCTTGCTCAAATTGGACAATGCAGAGATAAATACTAGAAGTCCAAAGTCAGGGCCTATTTGAGAAGAAAGTTCAGAGGAGCCTGAGTAGTTCGGCCAAGGAGAGATTCTTTGTCAACATGTTAATTCTGTTCTTTTAACGTTAAAAATTCATAGCCTATTTGGAATTTATGGAAATACGGTGTGGCAGATATTCTGTGAAACCTTTTAGCAGTTAAAAAAAAAAAAAAAAAACAACAACACCTAGATACCCAATAAAATCACTTAAGATACTTTTAAATGCATTGGCAAACCTGGAAGAAAGTAAAGGGTATTCTAAAAGGAAAACTGAACAAAGGTGATCCCAAACCTGGAGAATTAAAGAGGGGACAAAGCACAGAGGCTGGAGGTCTGTGCCTCCAGGAACTAGAGCTTTGGGAATTAACAGCTCTGTAAGAGGAGGATCTGCCACAGTGTAGGCTGCTGAATTTAAGACCCCGGCATAAAATCTAAATCTCCACAAAGATTACACCTTCAGTAAAGAAAGAATGGGTTTGAAAATAAATCTGTTGTGATGCAGGAGCCTTATGGGGAACTGTCTGTTTGCATCCTGGCTGGGGCATAGTGTGTATGATAGGGGAGCCGCTTCAGGGAGTACTGTGTGTGGAATTTTCCACATGGGTCATGTTAGCACTAAAAGTTTTGAACTTCAGAGCATTTTGAATTTTGGACTTTTGGTATGCTCAACCTGTATTCCATGTTATGGATATACCATAGTTTAGCCATTCGCACATCGAAGGACATTTGGATAGTTTTTAGTTTTTGACTATTACAAATAAAGGTGTGTATATGTTTCTGTATGAAAAATACATTTTCATTTTTCTGGGAGAAACGCCAAGAGGTTGTATTGTATTTTAATTTAGATATAAATATTTAGATATTCTCTAGCTTGATTATAGTGCTGAAAGTCACTTTACTAGCATTATTAGAAAAATAATACTAGGGACCAGGCATGGTGGCTCATGCCTGTAATCCCAGCCCTTTGGGAGGCCAAGGTTGGGTGGATCACCTGAGATCAGGAGTTCAAGACCAGCCTGGCCAACATGGCAAAACTCCATTTCTACTAAAAATACAAAAAAATTAGCCAGGCATGGTGGTGCATGCCTGTAGTCCCAGCTACTTGAGAGGCTGAGGCAGAAGAATTGCTTAAACCCGGGAGGTGGAGGTTGCAGTGAGCTGAGATCATGGCATTGCACTCCAGCCTGGGCGACAGGGCAAGACTCTGTCTCAAAAAAGAAAAAAAGAAAAATAATGCTGGGAAATATTCCAGTAGGTCATGAGTTCAAAGTAAGTCTCAACGTACATTAAGCTTCAGGAATGCAGCTAAGAGATGGCTGTCATGTCGTATTTTTTTGGAAGCTAAAATTGTGGGTATTGATTTTTAAAATAATATGTAGTCAGCAAATAATGGCTGTCATTTAGACTCATAAGTCTGCCTTTTATCCTGTAATCTTGTCTAAAGTATCCAGTATACAAGTTCAGTGAGCAAGTATTTGAGGCCAGGTACAGTGACTCACACCTGTGATCCTAGCACTTTGGGAGGCCAAGGCAGGAGGATTGCTTGAGGCCAGGAGTTCAAGATCACCCTGGTCCATATAGCAAGACTCCATCTTTACAAAAATAGTGCCTGATGTTTATAGTGCAGTGGACATTACAAGGGAAACTTTTAGGGTTGTTGGCGTATTCTTCAGGATATTACTACTGATGTTTAGTTGCCACTAGAGTATTTGTATTACTGAATTTTTATACCATTGAATTTGCTGTGTTTTTATTCACAGAAAGATGAGCCAGATGCTTTCAAAGAGCTGGGGACAGGAAATAGAATTGCTACATGGCTGTTTTATGTAAGTTGTCACTAAAATTTTTAGGTTAAGTTGGGATTTGATCACATGATTCATTTTAATGTGTTAAGTTTGTTCTGTGTAGCTCTGATTCACCATCCTAGTTTAACATTTTTATAACTGAATAAAGGAAGTTAAGAATTTTTTTGCATTTGCAACTTTTTCAGGCTGTAAGATAGATGTTCATTATAGAAACTTTTGGACAAACTTAAAATTTATAGTGCCACTGCCTGCAGATAATCATTAATAATTTGACATATAGGCTCTCTGTTTAGTCACATATAATATGTGTATATAAGAATCTCTCTATATTTGAATTTCTGTATATACACATTATTTCAGTAAACTTCTGAATTACATTTTTTTATTGAAGTAGAAGAGTGTACAAATTAAGTATTGTAACTTGATTAATTTTCACAAAGTGAACACTTCTGGTATATTCAGTACTAAGGTGAAGAAATAGCACATTACAGTCCCCAGAAGCCCTACCTCAAACTTTTAAAACAGTATGATCATAATTCAATTTTTAAAATTGTTTATAGTGTTTGTTCTAGTTACCCCAAATAAATCACTCCAAAACTCTCTTTTCTGAGTGGTTTAAAATAACAACAATGATTTTCTTAATGTATCTCTAACAGTTATGAGGTTGACTGGGCTCAACTCATGGTTCCTGCTCCAAATCTGACATGCATTTGCCAGCAAGTGTCTGGCAGTGGGGTATCTTGAAGGCTAAGGTTGAGGCTGGCTGTCAGCCAGAATGCCTAAATTCTGGCCAATACATGTGGCTGAGCTTCTTCACAGCATAGTGACTGGATTACGAAAGGAAGCATCCCAAAAGAACAATGCAAAAGTACATGGTATTGTTATGACCTACCCTCAGAAGTCACAGATGTCATCCTGCTGTATTCTGTTACAGCAATTACAAAGGTCTGTCCAGCTTCAAGGAGAGGGCACATAGACCCTACCACTGCAGACGAATGTCAGTGTCACATAAGAATAGCATGTAGGATGGGACATATTGGGATGTATTATATTTGGAAAATGCAATCTGCCATAATGTCATAACCTTTCTTAAAGATATTTTAGGCCAGGCACAGTGACACACGCCTGTAATTCCAGCACTTTGAGAGGCCTAGGTGGGCAGATCATTTGAGGTCAGGAGTTCGAGACCAGCCTGGCCAACGTGATGAAACCCTGTCTCCACTGAAAATATAAAAATTAGCTGGGCGTGGTGGCACACGCCTGTAGTCCCAGCTACTCAGGAGGCTGAGGCACGAGAATCGCTTGAATCTGGGAGGCAGAGGTTGCAGTGAGCCAAGATCGCACCACTGCACTCTCCAGCCTAGATAACAGAGTGAGGCTCCATCTCAAAAAAAAAAAAAAAAGACATAAACT
>NW_016816204.1:1472687-1490943 GCF_001698545.2 Rhinopithecus bieti
ATATATATGATATCTAGACTTAATTTTGGTTATTTCATTGCTCTTTCCATTCCTTAGCCCTATTTGAATTACATTTTTTTTTTGCTGTCTATAGTATCTCACTCCCTGCCAAAATCTCTCTCTGTTCAGTCTATTTTCTTCTTCTCTCCCTGCCACCTTCCCTGTTTCCTTCCTCTCCATATGCCTCCTTTTCTCCCCGATTCCCAATTTGTATTCCTCTCACAATTCCATCTTGTTTCCAAAAGGAGGCAAGGTACATTATAGAAAAGAGAAATATCACAAAGGGAAACCAGGAGAGGGTTAGTACAGTGTACAGATTCATGCTGTGAAGGCTTGCATGTTTTCTAGAGGTGAGTCTCCTTAGAGGTTGTACCAGTTTATATCCCAATTTTAAGTGGGGTATATTTGTGAAGCATGTTTGTCAGCCTTTTTGATCTGCGTATCTTTCACTTATCAAATTAGCAGTTATTGTGGCTTTAATTTGCATTTCTCTTACTATGGAAGTTCAGCATCTTTTCAGATGTTTAAAAGCCATTAGTGTTTATGTGTTCCTGGTTCTCCTTGTATTTCTTTGTTTTATGAATATTGATGCTGTATTATTTGGTCCACTATCCATTTCTCCCTCTTAATGTAAACACCCTTCCTGTTTTTCTAAAACAGTTGCATAGCATATTAATTATTTTTCCCGTTATTTAAATACCTCCCCAGAGGGGCACATAGAATATCTCAAATTACTTTTCTCTCATGCACAACTTTTAATATCCTCAAAGTCAGTTTTTTCTTTTCTTTTTTTTTTTTTGAGACAGAGTCTCACTCTGTTGCCCAGGCTGGAGTCCGGTGGTGGTGCTATCTCAGCTTACTACAAGCTCCGCCTCCCAGGTTCATGCCATTCTCCTCCCGCAGCCTCCCGGGTAGCTGGGACTACAGGCGTCTGTCACCACGCCTGGCTAATTTTGTTTTTGTATTTTTAGTAGAGATGGGGTTTCACCGTGTTAGCCAGGATGGTCTTGATCTCCTGACCTCGTGATCCGCCCACCTTGGCCTTCCAAAGTTCTGGGATTACAGGCGTGAGCCACCACGCCCAGCCAAAGTTAATTTTTTCATTGGTTAAGTGTTCTTAGTTCTTTATTATTAGTTATATATTTATCATTGTAAAATACCTTTTATCTCATTTAATGCTTTTTACCTTGATTTAAACTGTGTCTCATACTAAGATCATACCCTGTTTTCCTTGGATAGCATTTGCCCCAAATCTTACGTTTTTGTGTTCTGTGTTTCTAAGTCACTTGTTTTAGATGCAGCTCTGATACAACATATAGTTGGGTTTTGCTCTGTGATCTAATCAGTCTATGCATTCTGCTTATGTTGCTTTAAAAAAATCTTTATGATCCATGTTTCCTTTGCCTTGTTTTATGTGATTCTTCGGTTACTTTAAAAGTTTCCATATTTTCCTAGGTTATCTTTATGACTATAACTTTATATAATCCTTTAACTTTCTCACTTTTATTTAATATGTTTGATTCCCTACCATGAGAAATGGCAAAACTGATTTTAGTTTGTTATTTTTCTCGTTATTTTTTACATTTATTTAAATATTTCTTGAGCACCTACTGTTCTTGAGGTGCTACTGTTCTAGACACTAATGATCAGCAATGAACAAAACAGATGAAAATTCCTGCCTCCATGGAGGTTACATCTAATACAATAAATACATACTTACATCTCTGTATTGATTTATTAGTTTTAAGTCATTTCTTTTTCCCTCTGGCTATAAGTTCCTGTCTCAAATTATATCCCCACTCTCCCATCTGACGGTTTTTTGTTAATCATTCCTTTGCTTTTTGTAGTTTTTTTACTTATGTGTATAAACCTAAATGGCATTTTATTCTTTAAAAACTGAGTAGCATGTACCAACCCTGCTATATAAGAACAAGTCCATATGTTCCCAATATTCTAGTATCCAATATCAAGTCCTTATAATGGCGTGTTTTACTTTATTCTACCAGCGCTTCCGATAACACCCTCTTGTTTCTTATAGATGAGTGATGTGTCTGCAGGAGGAGCCACTGTTTTTCCTGAAGTTGGAGCTAGTGTTTGGCCCAAAAAAGTAAGCCTGTTTGGTTTGTTTTTGGTTTATTAATTTTTTCCCTAAGGAAGAGATGCACTTGTATTCATGGTCTAATTAATGAATTACATTTCTTTTTTCTTTTTCTTTTCTTTTTTTGAGACATGTTCTCGCTCTGTTGCCCAGGCTGGAGTGCAGCAGCACAAATATGGCTCACTGCAGCTTTGACCTCCTGGGTTCAAGCCTCAGCCTCCCAAATAGCTGGGACTACAGGTGCATGTCACCATGCCCAGCTAATGTTTAAATTTTCTGTAGAGACAGTATCTCCCTGTATTGCCCAGGCTGGTCTTGAACTCTTGGGCTCAAGTGATCCTCCAACCTCAGCTTCCCAAAATATTGGCATTACAGGCATGAACCCCTGCGCCTGGCCAAGTTACATTTTTAGAGGTATTTTTTATGGTCCTTGCCACAAGTATGTAGAGGTAATGAATGACCAGGAATTAGTATTGAAATTTTTTCATTTCTAAAATGGGTTCTGTATTGTTTTCCCCTCCATCTTGCTATGTAAGATATGTTAGCTTTGTTTTGGCAAATACTTTTGTTGTCAAGCATTTTATGGTATTTTCATATGATCAAAACAGTTTTAAAGTGATATAACCATATTTTCAGAATTATATTAGGGGAAGATAAAATGCTGCTATAGAGGAGTTCTTCCACAGGAACAAAGGAAAAATTAAGAAAGCTGCTGGGCACAGTGGCTCACGCCTGTAATCCCAACACTTTGGGAGGCCGAGATGGGCAGATCACCTGAGGTCCGGAGTTTGAGACCAGCCTGACCAACATGGTGAAAGCCCATCTCTACTAAAAATACAAAATTAGTCTGGCCTGGTGGTGCATGCCTGTAATCCCAGCTACTTGGGAGGCTGAGGCAGGAGAATCGCTTGAACCCGGGAGGCAGAGGTTGCACTCCAGCCTGGGCGATAGAGCAAGATTCCGTCTCAAAAAAAAAAAAAGTAATCACTGCCGAAAGCGATTACCTGGCATTGTATACTTGGGGATAATTGTGAATTGTTCTCCATAGGGAACTGCTGTTTTCTGGTATAATCTGTTTGCCAGTGGAGAAGGAGATTATAGTACACGGCATGCAGCCTGTCCAGTGCTAGTTGGCAACAAATGGGGTAAATATTTCATATATTCTGTGAAGAGAATGTAATTTTTGTTTTCTATTTTGAAACTATTATCTGTGTCTTAAAAACAAAACCCCCACAATGTTTGCTTAATATGATTTTAACATTGTACAGGATTCAACCAAACAAGTGCCTAATCTTAATATAAATTTATAATCAGAATTTTGATGACAGATGCATTTTATTTTTAACTCTATTTTCACTTATTCTAAGAAACATTGTCTGCCTCAAAATTGAATAAGACAATATCTTCCCCTCAAAGGGTTAATAATCTGATTGAGACATACTAATGGATTATAATGTAGTACATATTATTACAAAAACGTAAACAGAAGATGGTGACTGCCTAAGTTTGGGGAGCCTTCTTCAAAGCTTTTTCTTGAAATTTGGTCCAAAAGATAGAACAGCAGTTTTCCAAACATGTTAGACACCAGGTTCTAATATGAGGCTCGAGTAGCACCTAATGTGCAAAATTTAAAGACGCACTCACTTTCAGGGACATGCAAGTGCAGGAATGGTCACATTTAAAAAAAAATAAAAAGGAACAGGTGAAATTAGTTTTAATATCTATTAATTAGCCCCATGTATCCATTTCAATCTGTGTTACTAGCCACATGTTTAGTGGTTACACACAAGACATAACAAGGTTAAGGAGTGAGGCCTGATCAGGATTTTAAAATCTCCCCTCATGATTATAGTGTTTAAGAACCACTGGACTAGAATGAGGAGAGGCTAGTTGGTGAGAGAGAGTTTAGAAAGTTGTTTTCTGTTGTCTAAGTGGAAGATGACAACAGCCTGGATTAAAGCATCAGTGAAAGGGTTGGAGAGCAAATAGATTCAAGAGAGACATAAAGAAAATTGTCAGGGTTTGATGAATAAAGAGTAGATACAAGGGTTGAAAAAGGAAAAAGGAGTTAAGAGTTAAGGTTTCTGCTTTAGATATTTTGACTGGGTTCTATGGTACTGGAGACAAAAATAAGTAAATAAATAGAAAATTAACTCCTTTTGGGATACATTTTTACATGGTATACATTTTTTAAAGGTATTTTGGAAACTTAATGAGCATACAATAACAATGGTTGATTAGAGAGTTGTTCCTTTAGA
This sequence comes from Rhinopithecus bieti, assembly GCF_001698545.2. NCBI lineage: Eukaryota > Metazoa > Chordata > Mammalia > Primates > Cercopithecidae > Rhinopithecus > Rhinopithecus bieti. The sequence continues at coordinate 1,477,044 of NW_016816204.1, forward strand.
GTGGAAAGTTTGTGTTTATTATTAAAATGTCTTTGTAAGACTTGGAAAAAAAAAAAGTCTTTGTATTTTGGAGGTTGTACTTTGAAAACAGTACATAAAGCAATATTCTACTCTATCTGTACCTGTATCTTAAGTCCATTTGTGTCTCATTTCAAGCCTCACATTGAACACTGGAAACTTTAGGAAATGCACATAGACTTGCAAATATACACATGTGTATACATACATGTATGTACATAAACACACAAGTGTGTACACATATGTATATAGGTATATAAAATCTGTGTTTTCAGCATTTAGCCAAGTTTTTAAGTAGCATCTGCCTTTATCTGGTTTTGGTGTTGAACTTTTATCCCATGTTGAAATTTTGTTATAGACCTAGCTTTTAGAAACTAATTAAATACTGATTAGATTAAGGGGGGAAATTAATATATTACTTTTCTCTCACAGTATCCAATAAATGGCTCCATGAACGTGGACAAGAATTTCGAAGACCTTGCACCTTGTCAGAATTGGAATGACAAACAGGCTTCCCTTCCTCTCCTATTGTTGTACTCTTATGTGTCTGATATACACATTTCCTAGTCTTAACTTTCAGGAGTTTACAATTGACTAACACTCCATGATTGATTCAGTCATGAACCTCATCCCATGTTTCATCTGTGGACAATCGCTTACTTTGTGGGTTCTTTTAAAAGTAACACTAAATCACCATATTGCATATGTACAACCTTAAAGTTCTGTTGGTATCACAGAAGACAAGACAGAGTTTAAAGTGAGGAATTTTATATTTAAAGAACTTTTTGGTTAGATAAAAATATAATTTGAGCATCCAAATTTTACTATTTCACTACATCTCAGTTGGTGGGTGTTAAGCTAGAATGGGCCGTGTGATAGGAAACAAATGCCTTACAGATGTGTCTAGGTGTTCTGTTTACCTAGTGTCTTACTCTATTTTCTGGATCTGAAGACTAGTAATAAACTAGGACACTAATTGGGTTCCATGTGATGTTTCATATGATCTTCTAAGTTGATTTTTTTCTCCCCAAGTCCTTTTTAAACAAAGTATACTGTATTTTACCAGCCCCCCTCTCTTTTCTCATAGCTCTCCTGTGGTGAATTAAACCTACTTGAGTTAAAATATTTCGATTTCTTTTTTTTTTTTTTTTTTTTTTTTTAAACAAAGTCCTGCATAACAACACTGGGCCTTCTTAACTAAAATGCTCACCACTTAGTCTGTTTATCCCTTTTTTAAAATGACAGATGATTTTGTCCAGAAATTTTGCTGTTTTTCTTAGTGCTAATACCTTGCCTCTTATTCCTACTACAGCAGAGTGGTAATATTGGCATTCTGATTAAATACTGTGCCTTAGGAGACTGGAAGTTTAAAAATGTACAAGTCCTTTCAGTGATGAGGGAATTGATTTTTTTTTAAAGTCTTTTTCTTAGGAAGCCAAAATGTTTGTTTTTTTAAGATTCTGAAATGTGTTGTGACAACAATGACCTATTTATGATCTTAAATCTTTTTTTAAAAAATGTTTGTTTTCTGTGTGGTGTTTTTCGTATTTAAATCCAAATGTATGATGTGGCAGTAACAGGTTAACTTATGTTATTTCTTTAGTATACATAGGGCTTAGGTTTATACTGTTGGTTTCCACTCACACTAATGTCACATGGTTAAGGAAGAAAAATTTGGGCTCTCTGAAGTTTTAGATATTTCATGAGTCAAAATGTGTTTCCTTCAAAGAGAGCTCTAAAATACTTTACTGTGGGGTTATGAAGTTATTACGGGCCAGGCACAGTGACTCATACCTTCAATCTCAGCACTTCGGGAGGCCGACACAGGCAGATCACCCGAGGCCAGGAGTTCGAGACCAGCCTGGCCAACATTGTGAAATCTCATCTCTACTAAAAATGCCAAAATTAGCTGGGTGTGGTGGTGCATACCTGTAGTCCCAGCTACTTGGGAGGCTGAGGCAGGGAAATAGCTTGAACCCAGGAGGCAGAGGTTGCAGTGAGCTGAGACTATACCACTGCACTCCAGCTTGAGTGACAGAACGACTCCGTCTCAAAAAAGAAAAGTTATTACAATAATGATGCTTAAGACTTTCTCCAATTAAAAAATGTGTGGTGATACAAAGCTGTGAGCTTAATGAAGTATGTTAATTGATGCTTTAGACTATTTACATTACTTATGGTGAATCCTAATTCACACAAGGGTTCTTTATCCTTTATGCAGTATTTAAATACTGAAGGAAGAATTTGGTTTGATTCTCTGGGAAAGTGGGTGTTTTTACCCATTTTAAAAGTGAACTCTGAAGTTCCTTTCTTCTGACTAGCCTTTGTTCCAACATAAGTATTTTAGAAATATAGAGAATTAAGTTCAGCACTTTCATCCATTCAGATTTTGTGACCATTGATGATTTTTTAAAAACTTTTTTAGTGAAGTAAATGGAAGCAAAAAACTCAAAAATGTAGAATATAGGGGTTCAAAGGATATAAAATACCATTTATTGCCATGTGTGTCATAGAAAGTAGAATACAAGTATCTTTCAGAAGGAAATTACGTATTCCATGTTACAAATTTCATTATATTCAACTTGGAACCCCACGTGGGAATTATTAAATTCTTTCAGAATTAGATCATACAGTACCCTTTAAAGTTTTATAATTACCAATTATTTTTCTTTCCAAATGAAAAGAGAGGGGAAAATCCAGTATGAAGCTTTTAGTTCCATTACTACAATTCTTATTTCTTTTAATGCTGAACTTTCACACAAAGGAGGGCTGGAACTACCTTGGATAATGTGGAAAATGTGGAAACTGTGGTTTCCTCACCAACCCTAAGCCTTTTCTTCCATATTGGAAGTTTCATCATTCATTAATTTTATTCTCATTAACTTTAAATAGGGAGTTATCACAAATATGGAGTTAACTGAAGTATCCACCAGAACATCTTAACAGTGCAGTAAGCAAATGTGGTAACTAGGTGGTAATAACCTAGTAAGATTATAAAAAGAACAATGAACTGACTTTAGGATTCTTTGGAAAGCTGAATGGTAAATGCAATAAATGAAAGAAGTGATCAATCGTCTACTTCAGTGAAATTATAATAAAATGGTTATTGGCCGAGCATGGTGGCTCATGCCTGTAATCCCAGCACTTTGGGAGGCCGAGGCAGGTGGATCACCTGAGGTCAGAAGTTTGAGACCAGCCTGGCCAACATATTGAAACCCCATCTTTACTGAAAATACAAAAAATTAGCCAGGCATGGTGGCAGGCACCCATAATCCCAGCTACTCGGGAGGCTGAGGTGGGAGAATCGCTTGAACGTGGGAGGCAGAGGTTGCCGTGAGCAGAGATCATGCCACTGCACTCCAGCCTGGGCAACAGAGCGAGACTCCATCTGAAAAAATTAAAATGGTTATTGCGGTGTGAGAGTGTAGAGAAGTTACAAATAGTAAACCAACACACATATATATGTATGTAATTTATAAACTAATGTGTGTGTGTGTGTGTGTGTATAAAAAATCTTGCTGCCTAAAAGAATCTAAATATCTTTACATAGCCATGTGTTGACTGCTATATGTAACTTCCATACCACTTAAGTCCATATAGCTGAAAAACGAACAGGTTATATGCAGAGCCCAATGGACTTAAACTATTGAATGACTGGATTGCTGTTAAGAAATATATAGGCTGGGCACAGTGGTGCATGCCTACAATATCAGCACACTGGGAGGCCAAGGTGGGAGGATCTCTTGAACCCAGGAATTTGAGACCTGCCTGGGCAACATAGTAAGACCCTGTCTCTTACTAACAATCAAGTTACCCAGCTGTGGTGGCATTTGCCTGTGGTTCCAAGCTACTGGGCAAGCTGAGGTGGCAGGATCCCTTGAGCCTGGGAGGTCAAGGCTGCAGTGAGCTATGCTTGTGCCACTGTACTCAAGCCTGGGCGACAGAGCAAGACCCTGAAAAAACAGTGTGATACTAAAACACATACACCAAATCATGATTAAGTAATTATAAATCACTTGAACAGACAGAATTATGAAATAAAGATTGCTAGGAGAAAGCAGAATGGAAAAAATGACATCTTAATCCAGATAGCAACACAAGGACCAATCTCTTCTCTTGGCAGTGCTTATTTTTACTATAGTAAAAGTTAGTGTTTTAGAGGGAACAATATTGGGTAACTTAGACAAAAAGGAATGGGTTAATAGAGAGCCATAAGTTACCAGATTTATCAGAATAAAATTTCATAATCCTGTGTTCCTAATGTCCTTGGATATTATTCAATCACTTTAATGATGTTTTGCAAAATTAACTGTAGTAGAGTTCTTTTGGTTGCCTACTTTCTTAAATTTGAGGATTTTAAAGTTTACTTTCTGTGTAAATGTAGCCTTAAGTTAAACACAAATTTCAACTCAGGAAAACTGGTAAGAATGCCTTACTGTAAGTGACTTATATACAAGCAGATGTTAAGTAAAAGGAGCAACCAAAAGGAGTGGAAGTCCTCCATCATCTGCTTTTGAGGTCTTGTTGAACTTTCATTGTAGCACTATTCTGTTGAAATTAGTTATGTGTTGCTTAATGAGAGGAAAATGCCTCATCATTAGAAGATTGTTGTTGTGGGAACATCATAGAGTGTACTTACACAAACTTAGATGGTATAGTCTGCTACATACCTAGGCTATGTGATACAGCGTATTGCTCCTAGGCTGCAAATCTATACAGCATGTTATTGTACTGAATACTGTAACCAATTATAACAGAGCTAACAATGTATGTATCTAAAAGTAGAAAAAGATACAGTATAGAGTATTTTAATCTTACAGGACCACCACCAGATAAGCAGTCTGTCATTGACTGAAAGGTTAGGTGGCACATGACTGTAGTGTTATACAGAGCAAGATACTCACATAAGAAATAAGCTCTAAAATCTGAAAAAGGAAAATTTCTCCAATTTTGTCAGTTGGTCTTTTCAATTCATAATAGGCTTATTTCTAAAAGAAATCTGTTTCAGGCTAAGCACTTCAAATTCAGAATAGAACATTTTAAATATAGATTGATGTACACTTTTACATTTCAGTGCTTTTTAGGGAGAAGGATTGTGTTTCAAGTTAGAAAAGGCATTTAAGTCCAACAAAGTCAGAATTATTGTAATACCTACTTTAATAAGTATAGTTGAACTCCATTCCAATGTAGGTTTTACACAGGTTTCGATATATCATGAGTCATATACATAATAACTACGTAATGGTTAACTTATAAGAACTTATAACATCTTTTGATACATGCATGATAAATCATTGTTAAGTCTGAGAAAACGAAATAACTTACATAACAGTTGAATTTAGTTCTATTTTTACTTTGCTTTTAAAAGGCAAAAAAGTGAGGTTCTGTTACGTGCAACACCTTTTGACTTGTAAGATAGAAAAAAAGTAGTCCGTACTAAAAATAATCAGTGGTATCTTTCCCACATTCTTTTCTTATTTCTGCAACTATGGGGAAAATAGTCCATGAAAAGTTCAAGTAAGGGAATATTGAAAGTGCTCTGAAACAGTGCTAGTCAGTGTGGCTTCTAGATGAGCTGCCATGGGGTTTCTTCTCCACAAAGGCATTTACATCAAAATAAACTACATCAGTAAGTACCTCTTTCATTTAATTCAGTTGATTTTGTAGCAAGTCTTTCTAGATAAAGAAAAGCAGTGTTATTTACATTATAGTATAAACTTCTAATCTCAGTGAAAACCAGAACTTTTCAGTAGTGTTGCTCAATTCCCTCCCTTGAACTGGAGGGAATGGAGCAGAACTTATTTCCAGCATTCTAACTCATCTGGGGGCTTCCTGAAGGAGTGTCTGTTTCACTTAACAGAGCGCTCACATGGGGAAAGGCAACATGTCTGGGAAAAGCTGCAGGACTTGAAGCTGTCACCCCAGGCTGCTCCCAAGGCTCAGAACATGCCTGCTAATTAGTGAAGGAGGGTTGTCCTCATCATGGAACCAGTCTGCAAAAACTGGGAGAGATGATTTTTTTTTTTTTGTAATTCCCATTTTCCAGCAGAAAACCACAAGAAAAAACAGGAAAACGTGGCCCATTCAAAGGGAGAAAAGGTGACAGAAACTGTCTCTGAAGAAACACAGATATTAGACAAATACTTAAAACACCTGTCTTAAATATGCTCAACAAGCTAAAGGAAAAACATGGACAGAGAGCCAGAAGAAGTTAGGGAAATGGTATGTAGAATAACAAAGACAGAAAAGGAACAAAACGAATTCTGGAGCTGAAATATACAGTACCTAAATTGAAAAATTCACTTCAACATCAGGCTAGAATTCAGATAGTTACGACATTAAGATGTAATCCTCATAACTGCAAAGAAAATATGTATTGAATATAGACAAAAGGGTATCAAAAATGTGCTTACTACAAAAAAAGGGTGGGGGAAGCCAGTAATAGAGGCCGAAAAAAAAAAACTGCCAGGGGCAGGGGCTTACACCTGATATCAACACTTTGGGAAGCTGAGGCAGGAAGATTGCTTGAGACCAGGAGTTCAAGACTAGCCTGGGCAACATAGACGCCATCTTTTCAAAAAATTAGCTAGGTTTGGTGGTACATGCCTATAGTCACAGCTACTCTGGACGCTGGTGCGGGAGAATTGCTTGAGCCTGGGAGGTCAGGGTTGCAGTGAGCTGTGTTTGTGCCACTGCACGCCAGCCTGGGCAACAGCAAGATCCTATCTGAAAAAAAAACTTAGGAAAACAAAATGGCAGAGAAGTTCTTCCCCATCAGTGACTAAATGGATTAAACCCGCTGATCAAAAGATATACATTGGCATAATGGATCAAGAAAAAAAAAAAAAAAAGCTAACTAGCTGCTGTCTATAAGACTCACCTTAGATCTAGAGACACAGGTTCAATGTAAAGGGATGGAAAAACATTCCCTGTGGAAATCCCAATGAGGGTGCTATGGTTTGCATGTGGTTTGTCCCCACCAAAACTCATGTTTAAATTTAATTGCCAATGTAATCATTTTGGGAGCCTGGGTCTTAAGAGATAATTAAGATGGATTAACATCTTTCCCATGAGAAGACTGGGTTAGTCGAGACTCTTGCAAGAGCATGTTGTCATAAAGTGGTTCCTCTTCCTGTGTCCTGTCTCTTTTATATACACTTCTTTCCCCTTCCACTTTTCCACCCTGTTATGAAGCACCATGAGGCCCTCACCAGATGCCACCACCATGCCCTTGTAATTCCCAGCTTCCAGAATTGTAAGCCCAGTAAATTTCCTTATAAATTACCCAGTCGTAGATATTCTGTCACAGCTACAGAAAAGACTAAGAAGATTTTTGCAGAAATAGGAAAATCCATCATAAAATAAGGAATCTCAAGGCATTCTGAATAGCCTGTTATTCTTGGTAAAGAATAATATTGGAAGTCTCACAAGTCCCAATTTCAAAACTTTACAAAGCCACAGTAATCAGAACTGGTACTGGCATAAAGACACATATAGACAGCCCAGAAATCCTTGTAATTCAATAGGAAAACAACTCAAAAATGGGCAAAGGACTTGAATGGACATTTCCCCAAAGAAAATATACAAACATCTAATAAACACATGAAAAGATGCTCAGTATCACTAGTCATTAGGGAAATGCAAATCAAAACTATAATACCACGTTGGGATTACTACTATTAAAAAATAATAACAGGTGTTGGCTAGAATGTGGAAAAATTGGAATCTTTGCATTACTAGGGGGAATGTAAAATGGTTCAGGCACTGTGGAAACTGGCATGACAGCTTCTCAAAAAATTACACAGTTAACATATCCAGCAGTTCCACCTCTGGAATCGTATACCCCAAAGAAATGAAAACAGGGACTCCAAGAAGTACTTGTACATCATGGTCATAGTAGCATTCTTCACAATAACTAAGTGGATGCAATTAAGTTGTACATAGACAGGTGACTGGATAAATATGATATATACACATACATAATACAATGTTATTCAGCTAAAAGAGGAAGGAAATTCTAAAGTTTCTTTAACATGCATGAACCTTAAAGACATAGTAAGTGAAATAAGCCAAACACAAAAGGACAAATACTGTATGATTCCACTTATATGATGTACCTAAAGTAATTGAATTCATAGAAACAGAAGAATGATGTTTACCTTGGGGGAGGGGAATTGTGAGTATTTAATGGGTACAGAGTTTCGGTTGGGGAAAATGAAAAAGTTCTGAAGATGGATGGTGGTGATGGTTGCATAACAATGTAAATGTACTAAAAGCCACAAAACTGTACACTTTAAAATGGTTAAATTGATATGTTTTACATTATACATATTTTATTGTGATTATGTATGTATAACATGTACATACATAAATTCTGATTTTTTAATTGTTATTATGTATAATTTTGTGATTATGTATGGATACATATAATCCCAATAAAATATGTATCCAAACATAATCACAATAAAAATACATACATAATCACGATAAAAAATTAATCAGAATTACAATGTGGTCCTGCAATTCTGCTTTTTGATTTATACCCTACATAACTGAAAGCAGGAACTTGAAAATGTATTTGTACATCCATGTTTGTAGCAGCATTATTAACAATAGCCAAAAAGTGGAAGTCACCCAAGTGTCCATCTACAGATGAAGAGATTAGCAAAAATCTTAAAAGTGAAAAACAGGATAATTAAGAAAAAAAATAGAAGTAAAAGACCTCAAAGAGACAGACATTGAAAATAAGCAAAGGCAGGCTGGGCAACATGGTGAAACCCCATCTCTACAAAAAACTAGCTGGGTGTGGGTGGCGCATGCCTGTAGTCCCAGCTACTTGGAAGGCTGAGGTGGGAGAATCACCTGAGCCGAGGAGATTGAGGCTGCAGTGAGCCATGATCACACCACTGCACTCCAGCCCCAGGCTGGTTGATGGAGTGAGAGCCTCCAATGGGTCTCAAAAAAGATTTAACATATAGATAATAGGAAGTCCGAAACAAAACCAAGGAAAAGAACAAAGCTTAAAAATTATATTTTAAGAAAACTTTCATAAATAACAGTATTTAAAAACCACATATTGAAGAGCATATTATATATGTAAGAATATTGAGTCAGAATGACCAACACGAATTGATTCTTACAAAATTACCAGATTTTAAAGAGGAGGAAAATCCTGTGGGGATTTAGGCAGTAAAATTATGTGACTGGGCCGGGCACAGTGGCTCACACCTGTAATCCCAGCACTTTGGGAGGCCGAGGTGGGTGGATCACTTGAGGTCAGGAGTTCAAGACCAGCCTGGCCAACATGGTGAAACCCTGTCTCTACTGAAAATACAAAAAATTAGTCAAGCATGGTGGCAGACACCTGTAATCCTAGCTACTCAGGAGGCTGAGGCAGGAGAATGGGTTGAACCCAGGAGACAGAGGTTGCAGTGAGCTGACATCACACCACTGCACTCCAGCCTGGACAGAGTGAGACTCTGTCTTAAAAAAAAAAAAAGCACATGACTTACAAGGAAGAGAAAATTAGATTATCAGATATTGATAGCAACACTTTTTTCCAGAAGAAAAACGGGTATGTTTAAGATAGTCAAGGAAAGAAAATGTGAACAAAGAATTTTATATCCAGCATAACTAACCTTTAAGTATAAAGCATACAGACAAATCTACTAACATGCAGGAATTCAGAAAATCTTCTTTCTATAATCCCTTGAAAAGGAATCTACTAAAGAATGAGCTTCAGGCACTCAAATGGAAATTATGAAATAGATGTGAAAGAATGAGAGCATTCACTAGTTATCAAATCTTAATGTTTTTGGTATTATACCATAAACACTACTTAACATAAACTTAATGTTTATGGCATAGTAAAAAAAAAAAGATTTAAAATTTGTGTATTCTATTAGAAAAACCCAAAGTAGGTTGAAAATAAGTAGTGCTTTGCTGAAAGTTTACAATACTAAATATCCATGTTAGAAGAAACATTCAAAATTATTTAAGTTTCCACCTTATGAAGCTAGAAAAACCATATAATGGAATGTTGTTTGACTATAAAAAGAAGTGAAGAAATAAGGTAGTCATCATGGACCATGCAGTGAATGATTCCTTATATGTGAGATGTCTAGAAAAGCAAATCTATAGAAACAGAAAGTAGTTAATTGTAGCCTTGGAATGGAGGAGAGAAATTGGGAGATAATAGCTAAGGGGTATAAGGTTTCTTTTTAGGGTAATGAAGATGTTTTAAAATTATGATAGTAGATGCACAGTTCTGTGAATATACTAAAAGCCATTGAATTGTATACATTAAGTTGGTAAGTTGTATGGTATGTGAATTATATCTAAATAAAGCTATTTTTTAAAAGCTAGAAAAAGATCAAATTAAACCCAAAGTAAGCAGAAGGATGGTGACAAAGAACAGAAATGAAAGAAATTGAAAATGGACAAACCGTAGAGAAATGAAACCAAAAGGTGATTTATTTTTTTTTCAAGACAGGGTCTTGCTATGTTGCCCAGTCTAGCCTCAAACTTCTGGGCTCAAGTGGTCCCCATGTCTCAGCCTCCTGAGTAGCTAGGACTACAGTAAAAGTTGATTTCATAAATAGATTAATATAATAGACAAACTTCTAAACTGGTAAGGAACAGAGAGAAGAAATAAATTGCCAGTATCTGGCATGGAAAAAGGGACATTACCACAGAGTCTACAAACATTAAAAGGATGATAATGGAATTTTTAAAAAATAAGAGCACTTCTTTATTTTATTTTTTTGTAGAGATGGAGTTTTGCTATGTTGCCTAGGCTGGTCTCAAATTCCTGGGCTTAAAGAGATCTGCCCACCTCCACCTCCCAAAGTGCTGGGATTACAGGTGTGAGCCACTGTACCTGGGCAATAATGGAATATTATTACCATATTTATGCCAATAAATTTGACAACTTATTTAAATGTACAGTTCTTGAAAGAAACTAATTACAAAGTCCATATACAAATTTACTTACAAAGAAACAAAGTCTGAATAGCCTCGCATCAAATAAAGAAATTGAATTAATAATTTAAAATATTACCACAGAGCAAAGCTGAGGTCCAGATAACTTTACTGGTGAATTCTATCAAACATGTTGAATACCCATTCTATAGAAACTGCTTCAGAAAATAGAGAATGGAAAGCTTCCCACTCATTTTAAGAGATGAGCATTACACCAATACCAAAACCAAAGACATTCAAAGGAAAAAAAAAAACTACCCATCAATATTTCTCATGATCACAGACACAAAATACCTTAAAACAATACTGGCAGCAGGGCACGGTGGCTCATGCTTGTAATCCCAGCACTTTGGGAGGCTGAGGTGGGCAGATCACCTGAGATTAGGAGTTTGAGACCAACCTGGCCAACAAGGTGAAACCCCATCTCTACTAAAACAATACAAAAATTAGCCAGGCGTGATGATGGGTGCCTGTAATCCCAGCTACTCGGGAGGCTGAGGCAGGAGAACTGGTTGAACCCAAGAGGTGGAGTTTGTGGTGAGCCGAGATTGCACCACTGCACTCCAGCCTGGGCGACAGGAAGAGACCCTGTCTCAACAACAATAAATTAATAAATAATAAAATAAAATAAAATATTAGTAATTCTAGCCCAATAATAAACAAATGACTAAGTTGTATTTATCTCAGGCATATAAAATTGGTTTAACATTCAAAATTAAACCTATGTAATTTACCATAGTACCAGAAAAAATAAGGAGAAAAAAAAACACATGATTACTTCAATAGAGGCAGATAAAGTATTTGACAAAATTCAATATTGTTCTTTTTTATTGTTATTATACTTTAAGTTATAGGGTACATGTACACAATGTGCAGGTTTGATACATAGGCAAAGGCAAACATGTGCCCTGTTGGTTTGCTGCACCCATCAACTCATCATTTACATTAGGTATTTCTCCTAATGCTATCCCTGATAGGCCCTGGTGTGTGATGTTCCCAGCCCAGTGTCCAAGTGATCTCATTGTTCAATTCCCACCTGAGTGAGAACACGTGGTGTTTGGTTTTCTGTCCTTGTGATAGTTTGCTGAGAATAATGGTTTCCAGCTTCATCCATGTCCCTACAAAGGACAGGAACTCATCCATTTTTATGGCTGCATAGTATTCCATGGTGTATATGTGCTACATTTTCTTAAGTCAGTCTATCATTGATGGACATTTGGGTTGGTTCCAAGTCTTTGCTGTTGTGAGTGGTGCTGCAATAAACATACTTGTGCATGTGTCTTTATAGTAGCATGATTTATAATCCGTAATGGGATTGCTGGGTCAAATGGTAATTCTAGTTTTAGATCCTTGAGGAATCGCCACACTGTCTTCCACAATGGTTGAACTAATTTACACTCCCACTAACAGTGTAAAAGCATTCCTATTTCTCCACATCCTTTCCAGCATCTGTTTCCTCACTTTTTAATGATTGCTATTCTAACTGGCATGAGATGGTATCTCATTGTGGTTTTGACTTGCGTTTCTCTGATGACCAGTGATGATGAGCATTTTTTCATGTGTCTGTTGGCTGCATAAATATCTTCTTTTGAGAAGTGTCTGTTCATATCCTTTGCCCACTTTTTGATGGGGTTTTTTTTCTTGTAAATTTGTTTAAGTTCTTTGTAGATTCTGGATATTAGCCGTTTGTCAGATGCGTAGACTGCAAAAATTTTCTCCCATTCTGTAGGTTGCCTGTTCACTCTGCTGGTAGTTTCTTTTGCTGTGCAGAAGCTCTTTCGTTTAATTAGATTCCATTTGTGTATTTTGACTTTCATTGCCATTGCTTTTGGTGTTTTAGTCATGAAGTCCTTGCCCATGCCTATGTCCTGAATGGTATTGCCTACGTATTCTAGGGTTTTTATGGTTTTAGGTCTAACATTTAAGTCTTTAATCCATCTTGAATTAATTTTTGTATAAGGTGTAAGGAAGAGATCCAGTTTCAGCTTTCTACCTATGGCTAGCCAGTTTTCCCAACACCATTTATTAAATAGGGAATCCTTTACCCATTTCTTGTTTTTGTCAGGTTTGTCAGAGATCAGATGGTTGTAGATGTGTGGTGTTATTTCTGAGGGCTCTGTTCTGTTCCATTGGTCTATATCTCTGTTTTGGTACCAGTACCATGCTCTTTTGGTTACTGTAGCCTTGTAGTATAATTTGAAGGCAGGTAGCGTGATGCCTCTAGCTTTGTTCTTTTTGCTTAGGATTGTCTTGGCTATGTGGGCTCTTTTTTGGTTCCATATGAACTTTAAAGTAGTTTTTTCCAATTATGTGAAGAAAGTCATTGGTAGATTGATGGGGATGGCACTGAATCTATAAATTACTTTGGGCAGCATGGCATTTTCACAATATTGATTCTTCCTATCCATGAGCATGGAATGTTCTTCCATTTGTTTGTGTCCTCCTTTATTTCATTGAGCAGTGGTTTGTAGTTCTCCTTGAAGAGGTCCTTTACATCCCTTGTAAGTTGGATTCCTAGGTATTTTATTCTCTTTGGAGCAATTGAGAATGGGAGTTCACTCATGATTTGGCTCTCTTTTTGTCTGTTAATGGTGTATAGGAATGCTTGTGATTTTTGCACATTGATTTTGTATCCTGAGACTTTGCTGAAGTTGCTTATCAGCTTAAGGAGATTTTGGCCTGAGACAATGGGGTATTCTAAGTATACAATCATGTCATCTGCAAACAGGGACAATTTGACTTCTTTTCCTAATTGAATACCCTTTATTTCTTTCTCTTGCCTGATTGCCCTGGCCAGAACTTCCAACACTATGTTGAACAGGAGTGGTGAGAGATGGCATCCTTGTCTTGTGCCAGTTTTCAAAGGGAATGCTTCCAGTTTTTGCCCATTCAGTATGATATT
>NW_016816204.1:1492462-1513186 GCF_001698545.2 Rhinopithecus bieti
ACAGGCTTGAGCCACCGCGCCTGGCCGCGATTTCTGTTCTACATTTGCTGAGGAGTACTTTACTTCCAATTATGTGGTCAATTTTAGAATAAGTACGATGTGGTGCTGAGAAGAATGTATACTCTGTTGATTTGGGGTGGAGAGCTCTGTAGATGTCTATTAGGTCTGCTTGGTGCAGAGCTGAGTTCAAGTCCTGCATATCCTTGTTAACCTTCTGTCTCGTTGATCTGTCTAATGTTGACAGTGGAGTGTTAAAGTCTCCCTTTATTATTGTGTGGGCGTCTAGGTCTCTTTGTAGGTCTCTAACGACTTGCTTTATGAATCTGGGTGCCCCTGTATTGAGTGAGTGTATATTTAGGATAGTTAGCTCTTCTTGTTGAATTGATCCATTTAACATTATGTAATGGCCTTCTTTGTCTCTTGATCTGTGTTGGTTTAAAGTCTGCTTTATCAGAGACTAGGATTGCAACCCCTGTTTTTTTTGTTTTGTTTTGCTTTCCATTTTCTTGGTAGATCTTCCTCCATCCCTTTATTTTGAGCCTATGTGTGTCTTTGCACGTGAGATGGGTCTCCTGAAGATGCACACGGATGGGTCTTGACTCTATCCAATTTGCCAGTCTGTTTCTTTTAACTGGGGCATTTAATCCATTTGCATTTAAGGTTAATATTGTTATGTGTGAATTTCATCCTGTCATTATGATGTTCGCTGGTTATTTTGCCCATTAATTGATGCGTTGTTTTCATAGCATCGATGGTCTTCACAATTTGGTATGTTTTTGCAGTGGCTGGTACCGGTTGTTTCTTTCCCTGTTTAGTGCTTCCTTCAGGAGCTGTTGTAAGTTGGGCCTGGTGGTGACAAAATCTCTCAGCATTTGCTTGTCTGTAAAGGATTTTATTTCTCCTTCACTTATGAAGCTTAGTTTGGCTGGATATGAAATTCTGGGCTGAAAATTCTTTTCTCTAAGAATGTTGAATATTGGACCCCACTCTCTTCTGGCTTGTAGTAACCCAACCTTTCTCTCTGGCTGCCCTTAACACTTTTTCCTTCATTTCAACCTTGGTGAATCTGACAATTATTGTCTTGGAGTTGCCCTTCTCATGGAGTATCTTTGTGGTGTTCTCTGTATTTCCTGAATTTGAATGTTGGCCTGCCTTGCTAGATTGGGGAAGTTCTCCTGGATAATTTCCTGAAGAGTGTTTTCTAACCTGGTTCCCTTCTCCCCATCACTTTCAGGTATACCAATTAAACATAGATTTGGTCTTTTCACATAGATCCATATCTGATGGAGGCTTTGTTCATTTCATTTTATTCTTTTTTCTCTAACCTTGTCTTCTCACTTTATTTCATTAATTTGATCTTCAATCACTGATATACTTTCTTCCACTTGATCCAATTGGCTATTGAAGCTTGTGCATGCATCACGAAGTTCTCGTGCCATGGTTTTCAGCTCCATCACGTCATTTAAGGTCTTTTCTACACTGTTCTAGTTAGCCATTTGTCTAATCCTTTTTCAAGGGTTTTAGCTTTCTTGCAATGGATTCGAACATCTTCCTTTAGCTCGGAGAAATTTCTTATTACTGACATTCTGAAGCCTACTTCTGTCAACTCGTCAAAGTCATTCTCTGTCCAGCTTTGTTCCATTGCTGGCAAGGAACTGCAATCCTTTTGAAGAGAAGAGGCACTCTGATTTTATTTTATTTTTTTAGAATTTTCAGCTTTTCTGCTCTGGTTTCTCCCCATCGTTGTGGTTTTATCTACCTTTGGTCTTTGATGTTGGTGACCTACAGATGGGGTTTTGGTGTGGATGTCGTGTTTGTTGAGGTTGATGCTGTTCCTTTCTGTTCGTTAGTTTTCCTGCTAACAGTCAGGTCCCTCAGCTGCAGGTCTGTTGGAGTTAACTAGAGGTCTACTCCAGACCCTGTTTGCCTGGGTATCACCAGTGGAGGCTGCAGAACAGCAAATATTGCAGAATAGTAAATATTGCTGCCTGATCCTTCTTCAGGAAGCTTCGTCCCAGAGGGGCAGCCACCTATATGAGATGTCTATCGGCCCCTACTGGGAAGTGTCTTCCAGTTAGGCTACATGGGGGTCAGGGACTTGAGGAAGCAGTCTGTTCCTTCTCAGAGCTCAAATTCCATGCTGGGAGAACCACTCCTCTCTTCAGAGCTGTCAGACAGGGACGTTTAAGTCTGCAGAAGTTGTCTGCTGCCTTTTGTTCAGCTATGCCCTGCCTACAGAGGTAGAGTGTAGAGGCAGCAGGCCTTGTAGAGTTGTGGTGGCCTCTGCCCAGCTTGAGCTTCCCGGCCACTTTGTTTACCTACTCAAGCCTCAGCAATGGTGGATGTCCCACCCGCTGCCCAGCTGCAGCCTCGCAGGTCAATCTCAGACTGCTGCACTAGCAGTGAACAAAGCTCCGTGGGCATGGGACCCACTGAGCCATGCACAGGAGAGGATCTCCTAGTCTGCCGGTTTTTAAGACCTTGGAAAAAGTGCTGTATTTGGGTGGGAGGTCCTGTTTTTCCAGGTAGTTTGTCATGGCTTCTCTTGGCTAGGAAAGGGAAATCCCCTGACCCCTTGCACTTCCCGGGTGAGGCGATGCCCGCCCTGCTTTGGCTCGCCCTCCATGGGCTGTGCCCACTGTCCAACCAGTCCCAGTGAGATGAACTGGGCACCTCAGTTGGAAATGTAGAAATCACCCATCTTCTGTGTCGATCACTCTGGGAGCTGCAGACCAGAGCTGTTCCTATTTAGCCATCTTGGAATGCCCATCATTATTTTTTTTTTTTAAATAGCAAGGGACAGAAATTTCCTTAACTTCATAAAAGGCATTTATAAGAATCTTATTCTAGCATATTTAAACAGTAAAGGACAGAATGCCTTCTCCCTATGTTTGGAATAAGGCAACAACATCTGCTTTCCTCCATTCCTACTTAACATTGAACTAGAAATCCTAGTTAATGCAATAACGTAAGAAATGGAAATCAAAGGCACACACCTCGGAAAGAAAGAAGTGAAATAGTAGTCGTCATTCATAGGTGACATGATGGTGTTGATTAAAAGAATCCCAGAGAATCTACAAAAGAGTTTTAAAATGAATAGAGGTTAACAAGAGTGTGGAATACAAAGTCCCTATACAAAATGAATTAAAAGCTGAATTTTAAAAAACAGTATGATAGTCTGAAAATGTTACACTTAGATTTATATTTAACAAAATACGTATAAGAGCTGTATATTGAAAACTATAAAACATTACTGAGAAATATTGGAGAAGATCTAAATAAATGGAGATAGATATCATGCTCACAGATCAGAGGACTCAATTTTGCTTTCCCCAAATTAACCTATATATTCAAGACAATCCCAATCAAAATCCAAGCAGTTTTTTTTTTTAATAGATTCATTCTAAAAAAAAAAAAAAATTAATTAATTAAAGACACAGGGTATTGATTGCTCTGTTACCCAGACTGAAATGCTGTAGCACAATCATAGCTCACTGCAGCCTTGAAATCCTGGGCTCAAGCAATCCTCCCATCTCAGCTTCCTGAGTAGTTGGGGTTATAGGTATGAACTATCATGCTTGCCTCATCCTAAAATTTATTTGGAAATACAAAGGATCCAGAATAAAGATGACAATGGGGGGGGGGGGGAGGAATAAAGTTGGTAGATTCATATGACCTAATATAAGACTTTGTGTGTGTGTGTGTGTGTGAGATGGAGTCTTACTCTGTCTCTCAGGTTGGGTGCAGCAGCATTAGCTCACTGCAACCTCTGCCTCCTGGAATCAAACAATTCTCCTGCCTCAGCCTCCCAAGTAGCTGAGATTACAGGTGCCCGCCACCACACCCAGCTAATTTTGTATTTTAGTAGAGATGGGGGTTTCACCATGTTGGCCAGACTAGTCTTGAACTCCTGACCTCAAGTGGTCCACCCACCTCGGCCTCCCAAAGTGCTGGGATTACAGGCATGAGCCATTGCGCCAGCCCTAAAGACTTTTTATAAAGCAATGATAAACGAAGATAGTGTTATTTTTCTAAGAATAGACATATAGATCAATGGAACAGAATAGAAAGTCCAGAAAGAGACAAACACATACACATTCAATTGATTGTCCACAAAGGAGTCAACACAGTTCAATAGAAAATGGATACCTTTCAACAAGCGTAACTGGAACAAATTTGTTATCTATCACCTATGTATCAAGCCATAACCTTTACTTCATGCTATATACAAAAAATAAGTTGAAATGAATTATATACCTGAATGTGAAAGTTACAAGTATAAAAATTTAGGAAAAAAATACTTTTAACTTTGGGGTAGGCAATAGTTTCTTAGGACATAAAAAGCATTAACCTCGGCCAGGTGTGGTGGCTCATGCCTATAATCCTAGCACTTTGGAAGGCTGAGGCAGGAGTATCACTTGAGGTCAGGAGTTCAAGACCAGCATGGGCAATATAGTGAGACCGTGTTCTATTAAACAAGCAAACCAGAAAACAAACCAAAAAAAAGCATCAACCATAAAAGAAAAAAGTACATTGGAGTTTACCAATATTTGAAAGTTCTTCTTGAAAGTCACTTAAGAAAATGAAATGGCAAGATGCAGACTAGGAGAAAATTG
Source organism: Rhinopithecus bieti (assembly GCF_001698545.2). Taxonomy (NCBI): domain Eukaryota; kingdom Metazoa; phylum Chordata; class Mammalia; order Primates; family Cercopithecidae; genus Rhinopithecus; species Rhinopithecus bieti. Next base: position 1,497,079 of record NW_016816204.1, read on the forward strand.
TGTGTGTGTGTGTGTGTGTGTGTGTGTGTGTGTGTGTGTGTCTGAAAAAGGACTTGTATCCAGATTGAGACAGTTCAATTTAAAAAGGGCAAAGATTTTAATAGACGCTTTCACTAAAGAAGATACATGAATAACTACAAAGCATATGAAAAGATGCTTAAGATCATTGGTCATCAAGGAAATGCAAATTGAAATCACAGTAAGATACTACTACACACTCACTATACTGGCTAAAATTAAAAAGAGTGACAATGGAGGATGTGGAACCACTGGAACTCATATACTCTTGGTGGAAATGCAAAATGGCACAACCACTTTAGCAAGCAGTTTTGCAGTTTCTTATGAAGTTAAATATGCAGTTGACCCTTAACAACATGGGTTTGAACTGGATTTTTTTTCAGTGAAACACAGATGGAAAATACATATTTGCAGGATGCAAAACCCACATATATGGAGGTCTGACTTTTCAAATATGCATGTTCCACAGAGCTGACTGAGAAACTTGAGAATGCATGGATTTTGGTATATATGGGAGGTCCTGGAGGAATCCCCTGTGTATACCAAGGAATGACTGTGTACTTCTCGTATAACCCATGAATTCCATTCCTAAGTATTTTCCCCAAGGAAATTGAAAATGTGTACATATAAAGACTCATAATATGAGTCTTCACAACAGCATTATTCATAACGGCCCTGAACTAGAAACAACCCAAATTTCTATCCACAGTGAAATAAGTAAACAAGCTATGGTATTGCCATTTAGAGTAATACTCAGTAATAAATTGAACTAGTTATATATCCAATGATATATATGAATCTCCAAAAATGCTGAGTGAAAGAAGCCAGGCATGAAAGAGTAAATACTCTATAGTTGCATTGACATGACACTGTAAGAAACAAATTTATAGTGATTAGAAAGTAGATCACTGTTTGCCACGGGCAACAGTGGGGTGGGAGTAGGCTGGGAATTGACATGAAAGGTGCACAAGAGACATTTTGTGGTGATTAAAATGTTCTATATCCTGGTGGTTCCTCAGGTGCATACATTTAACAAAACTCATTTTATAGTATATTTAAAATGCATGCATTTTATTCTATGTAAATTATTCATTAAAGTCTACTTTTTAAAAATTAGCAAACAACCAGGCAATGTAAACCATGCATCAAAAATATTGTGACCAAGTATCATGTATCCCAAGAATGTAAAGATGGTTCCACATTTTAAAAATTTGTTAATAAGGATGGGCACGGTGGCTCATGCCTATAATCCCAGCACTTTGGGAAGCTGAGGCAGGAGGATCACTTGAGGTCAGGAGTTAGAGACCAGCCTGGCCAACATGGCGAAACCCCATCTCTACTAAAAATACAAAAACTTGCTGGGCGTGGTGGTGCATACCTGTAATCTCAGCTACTTGGGAGGCTGAGACAGGAGAATTGCTGGAACCCAGGAGGCAGAGGTTGCAGTGAGCCGAGATAGTGCCACTGCACTCCAGCCTGGGGGACAAGAATGAAACTCGGTCTCAAAAAAATCTGTTAATAAAATCCACAATATTAACAGATATATTGTTGGGGAAAAGTATTTGACACCCACTTACTATTTTAAAAATAAGACAAAATACTCTTTGAAAACTAGTAGAAGGGAACCTCCTTAACTTGATTAGTAGGATCTACCATAAGCTTCTAACGAATATCACACGTGATTGTGAAACTAATTTTGAAACACTTTAGATAATGCCAGAAATAAAGTCAGAGTGCTTGGTAGCACTACTTCCACTCAAAATGGTTCTAGATGTGTTGATAATGTAAGAAAAAGAAAAGAAGTAGGAGATAATTTAGAAAGCCTCACTCTGCCTATTCCAATTCTTACTTTCATATACCAAAGAGGCTGAAAGTTAAAATATTTGCAAGACTTCCATATCTGTAAGAATCTGCCTAGGCTTCGTCAAGCAAATATACGCCAGAACAATATATGGCATCAATTGCACGAGGAGACTGGATCTTTTGTGGCAAGCCTCATGATGGTGGCATCTGGTTCTTTCACAGCTTCTGTGACACAGTTTCTGGCATCTATCTATCTATCTATCTATCTATCTATCTATCTATCTATCTATCTATGTATATATATATAGAGAGAGAGAGAGAGGAGAGAGAGAGAGACAGGGTCTTGTTGTTGCCCAAGCTGGAGTGCAGTGGCATAATCATAGCTCACTGCATCCTTGAATTCCTGGGCTCAAGTGATCCTCCCACCTCAGCCTTCTGAGTAGCTAGAACTACAGATGCACAACACTGTGTCTGGTTAGTGTCTTAAGTACTGAGTGGCAGCAGTGGTAGGTTGGAAATTTTATTTGTCATCTAGCATCCAAGTTCAACACTCGCATAGATTTTGTGACCTAATTGATCATTTTTAACAAACTACCTTTTGCTTAAATTGTTGTGTTCTCAGCAGTAAGAGTCTTACTACTTACTATTCTTGGAAATAAAAAGTAAAACACAGCTAGCACCAGGCCAGGCATAGAGTGAGCACTCAGTAAGTGGTGGTCACTGTTAATTACAGTTAAGCTAAATAAATTTCATAGAAGAATGAGTGAAACTGAGCCATAAAGGATGCACCAGATTTAACCAGTTAGAAGAAGGCATTTCAGGAGAGGAGTATGGTAATTAAAGACTGTGTAGAAAAGACAGTATGCTATGCTTCTTTAGTCTGGAGGTGAATTTAAGTTACATGAAGCAAAGATAAGGTGATACCTATGAACTTGAATCTTTAAAAGCCTCAAGTGGTCAGGTTATCTATTATAAACTTGTGGTTTTTTTAAAAAGTATTTTAGTATTTAAGGATTATATGTTCTACTTCCACTTAGGTTTTTCATTTTTTTTGGTAGTGTCTGGCTCCATTGCCCGGGCTAGACAGTGACACAATCTCAGCTCCCTGCAACCTCTGCCTCCTGGGTTCAAACAATTTTCGTGCCTGAGCCTCCCAAGTAGCTGGGATTACAGGCATGTACCACCACATCTGGCTAATTTTGTATTTTTAGTAGAGGCGGGGGTTCCACCATGTTGGCCAGGCTGGTCTTGAACTCTTGACCTCAAGTGATCCACCCATCTCAGCCTTCCAAAGTGCTAGGATTACAAAGTGCGCTATCACACCCGGTCCCACTTAAGATTTCAATTGAAGAGCAGCTCTACTGCTTCTGGAATAGAGTATGTGGGGCTGTGAATTGGGAGAGCTGAGTTTTAGTCCCAGCCAGGGTCAGCTTCATGGGTGCCATTCCCCCAGAAGAACCCCATGGTTGGTTTAATGTTCTGCTGTTACTGTCTTGAAGTTCTTAAAATTTTTATCTTTGAACTCGTGTTCTGTACATGAAATCTAATGGGAGAATAGAGCATGTAGGTGAACAGTGGAGACACAATCGGATGTGTGGGCACAGGAGGAAGCTCAGGTACCCCTGGTATGTCTACTATACATACCTCAGGGCTATTCAGGTCTCTGCAGGAACTTGAGGCAGCTGGGATAAGCCTCAATAAGATTATCTTGCCAATTTATCAGCAGAAATCTTAGAGACCAGAAGCAGTGGGATGATTGATTGACTGATTTTTATTTATTTACTTATTTGAGACAAAGTGTTGCTCTGTTGCTCAGGTCTGGAGTGCAGCGGTGCAATCTCGGCTCACTGCAACCTCTGCCTCCCAAGTTCAGGCGATTCTCCTGCCTTAGCCTCCTTGGTAGCCGGGATTACAGGTGAATGCTACCATGCCTGGCTAATTTTTTTATTTTTAGTAGAGACAGGGTTTCACCACATTGGCCAGGTTGTTCTCAAACTCCTGACCTCAGGTGATCCGCCTGCCTCGGCCTCCCAAAGTGTTGGGATTATAGGTGTAAGCCACCACACCCGGCCTAGGATGATACATTTAAAGTGCTGAAAGGAAGAGGAAAAAAAAAAATCAACTGATGGCATCTTTGATTTTCTTGTTAAAATATATATATATATAAATTTAAAAACATCAACTGAGAATTATCCAGCAAAGCTGTTCTTCAAAATTGAGAGATTAAGACATTCCCAGATCAATAAAAATGGAGAGAGTACATTTGCCACTACACCTGCCCTACCAGAAATGCTAAACGGAATTCTTCAGGTTGAAATGAATAAATGCTAGACAGCGACTCAAAGCCACATGAAGGCAGAAGGATTTTTATTAAAGGTAAATGCATGGGCAAATAGAAAAGATTACTATAAAAGATTATTATAATTTTGTTTTGGAACTCCACTTTTTATTTTCTAAGGGATTTAAAAGATAAACACCTGAAAAGTAATTATAAATCTATGTTATTGGGCATACAGTGCATAAAGATATAATTTGTGACATTCATAAAAGGATGGATAGAGCTAAATAGGAATAGGGTTTTTTGTATGATTGAAATTAACTTAGTATCAATTTAAGTTATATTGTTATAACTTTAATGTGTTGTATGTAATCCCCGTGGTAACCACAAAGAAATATCTATAGAATATACACAAATTAAATGAGAACGGAATAGAAATGTGTCACTACAAAAAAAAAAAAAAAAAAAACACAAAAGCAGGCAGTACGGAGGAAATAAGGAACAAAAAAGTTATCAAACATATGCAGAACAAATAGCGAAATGGCAAGAGTAAATCCTTATCAATAATTACTTTAAATGTAAATAAACTCTCCAACTAAAAGGCAGAGATTAGCAAATATGGATTAAAAAAAAAAAAAACATGATCCAAGTGCATGTTATCTATTAGAGACTCCTTGTAGATTTAAAGATAAAGAGGCTGAAAATGAAAGGATAGAAAAAGATATTCCATGCAAACAGCAAGTAACCAAAAGTGATTTGAGGTGACTGTCCTAATTTTAGACAAAGTAGACTTCAAGTGAAAAAAAAAACTGTTATAAGAGATAAAGGACAGTATATATTGATAAAAGGGTCAATTCATCAAAAAGATATAACAAGTATAAACATATATGCACCTAACACCAGAATGCAAAAAAAAGTAAATATTGACAGAATCGAAGGGAGAAGTATACAGTTCTACAGTAAGAGGTGTAGAATTCAGTATCCCTCTTTTAATAATGGATAGGACAACCAGACAGAAAATTACTAAGGAAATAGAGGACTCGAACAATACTATAAAACAACAGACCTAAATACACATACAGAACGCTCCACCTAACAGAATACACATTTTCCTCAAGTGTACACAGAACATTCTCCAGAATAGACCACATTTTAGGCTACAAAACAAGATTTGAGAGCTGAGATTTGACTGGAGTGTTGACAGGAGAGCACTAGAGTGCAGCAGGGGAGGGGAGATGCAGCTGTGGTAATTGGAAGTTCAGGAAGACAGCATGGAGGCACCCGGCCACTGCAACCTTGTCTCCTACTCCACCTGGCAACCATTCCCCAGATAGGATCTGCTCAGAGTCACTAGGGACTTGGTGTTGTGGGGAAAAGGTAAGCAGAAGATCTCCACCAGCCCCCTTTGCCACCAGAAACACCTACAGTCCTTACAACAGGAGAATCCCATAGGCCTCACAAGCCCTGGTCCCAGTTTGGAGAACTGCCAGGAATTCATGCAGCTGCATTGCCCCAGATTAAGGACACAACATGTGTACTCCCCACCCCAACCCTCTGTGAACCAAGCTGCTGCAGCATGGCACTATCTTGAGATGAGAGTCGCCCCTGGTGTGCTTCCTGCCCTGGGGGCACCAGTAGCCACTGCACCTCTCCAGCACTGACTCCCTCTTCATTCCACCAAGGCCACAGTGGTAGCTGAATGCCACAACTCCAGCTGTGTGGAGCCTGGGCCCAGGATTGGCTGTGACTCTGACCCTGCATAGCAGGGAAACCAACCCCTGCCAATGCATTTCCAGTTGGAGGATCAGCCTGGCAGTCTCACGCAGGGCAAACCTTCCCTTGACCTGGCCAAACTGTGGCATGCTCTCCCCCGAGCAGGAGAGGCCCCTGAGCAGCTGATACACCCCTAGGCCAGCAGAGGAGCTATGCATATATATGCACACTCAGGACCCGAGAAACAGCCCTGCAGAGCCCCCTATCCCCACAGACACACCCATAGCCTGCCCAAAGGCCCTATTCTCACAATCAAGGCCTGAGAAACAGTCCTACGGGGTGTCCCTAGAAGGCATTCCCCCAGGCTGGCCAAATAGCTGTATGTGTGCCTGTGATCGAGGCCTTTGAACTAGCCCCATGGACTGTCCCTAGCAAACACATCTGCAGACCAACTGAGCTGCCATGCAGCTGTGTCTGTGGCCTAAGAAAAAGCCCTACAGGCCATCCTAGTTAGGCATACCCCTGAGCCAGCCTAGCAGCCTTGCACCAGTATTCCAGATTTGAGAAGCAGCCTCACAGGACACTTTCAGTGGACTCACCCCTAAGCCAGCCAAGTAGCTCTGCGCCCGCATCCCAGGCCTACAAAACAGCCCTGCGGGCCATCCCCTGCAAAAATGCCCCCAGGCTAGCTGAGCAGCTGTGCAGCTGTGTCATGAGACTTAGAAACAGTCCTGTACCTGCTCCTGACAAACACGTCCTCAGGCCAGCCAAGCAGCCATGCACTCAAGTCCTGGACAAGAAAACAGTAACATGGGCCACCCTCAACAGACATCACCAGATCAGCCAAGCAGCCTTTGCCTACATCCCAGGCCTGAGAAGCAGCCTTGTGGGCCACCCTTGTAACACATATTCCCAGCGCAGCCAAGCAGCACCAAAGTCCTGGATCATAAAAACAGCCCTGTGGGCCACCCCCAGCAAACATGCACCCAGGCCAGCCAAGTAGTCATATGCCCACCCCTGAGAAGCAGCCTTATGGGCCACCCCTGACAGACATATCCCTAGACTGGCCAATCAAGCAAGGGCTCATGTCCTGGACCTGAGAAATAGCCCTGTAGGCCAGCCCAGCAGACCTGCACCCAGGCTAGCTGAGCAGCCATGTGATCATGTCCCAAGCCTACAAAACAACCCTGTGGATCACTCCGGGCAAACACACCCCAGGCCAACCAAGCTGCCATGCTATGTCCCAGGCCTGAGAAACAGACCCCAGGCCAGCCAACCAACTTTGTGCCTGTGTTTCAGTGTAACAGCCCCATACCCCCAACCCCAATGAGTCAGACTCCAAGTTGGCTGACCCACTGTGTGCATGCACATGTCTCCAACCTGAGAAATAGCCTGGCAAGCCCACACTTGGCAAAGCTGCACCACAATCACCACAAACTCTCTCAGCCTAGGCCACTAAGAAACACACAAGTATCATTAGTATGGATTACAGCTGAAGCAACTACATGGAGACTATACTACTACTGCATCCACCTAGAAATCAATGCACCCCACCAAACCAACAGCCCAAGACTCATTCATACAAATAAATCTTTCCCTACAACACCAACTCCATAAAAATGGAAGAGGCAACTTCTGCATCAGAGGCATAGAAATCAATGTAGGGATATATCAACCATGAAAAAGCAAGGAAACATGACACCTCCAAAGGAAAACAATAATTCTCCAGCAACAGACTCCAATCATAGAAAAATATATGAAATGCCAGAAAAGGAATTCAAAATAATAATATTAAGGAAACTCACTGAGCTACATGATAATACAGATAGACAATTCAATGAAATCAGGAAAACAATTCATGATTTGAAGGGCAAATTCACCAAAGAGATGGACAGTTATAAAAAAAGAATGAAGCAGATATCCTAGATAATTTAATGAATGACATAAAAATACAATTAAGAGCGTCAACAGTAGTCTAGACCAACCAGTAGAAAGAATTGCTGAAGTTGAAGACAAGTCTTTTGAAATAACACAAAAATAGACAAGAAAAGAAAAAAAAAATGAAGAAAGCTTACAGGATTTGTGGGACACCATTAAGCAAACAAATATTTGTGTTATGGGCATTCTAGAAGAGAAGGGGAAATGTGAGGATAACATATTTAATGAAATGATAGCAGAAAACTTTTTCCAAGTCTTGGGAGAGAGATGGACATCCAGGTCCAGGCATCTCAAAAAATAATATATTTCACCCCAAACAGATAATCTCTGAGGCACACTCTAGTCAAATATCAAAAGTCAAAGCCAAAGAAAGAATTCTAAACGCAGCAAGAGAAAAGCAGCAGATCATGTATAAAAGAGTCCCCATTAGGCTAGAGGTAGATTTCTCAACAGAAACCTTATAGGCAAGCAGAGAATGGGAGGATATATTCAAAGGACTGAAAGGAAACAAACAAACAAACAAACCCTGTTAGCCAAGAATATTATACCCAGCAAGACTATCTTTCAAAAATGAAGGAGAAATACAGTCATTCACAGACAAGCAAAAACAAAGTGAATTCATCACTAGACCAACTTACAAGAAGTGCTCAAAATAGTCCTACATCTGGAAGTGAAAATATGATAATCGCCATAATGAAAATATGAAAAATATAAGACTCACTGGTAGTGCTGATATACCAAGAAAAAAGGAGAAGGAATCAAACTTTATCACTATAGAAAACCACTCAATCACTAAAATAACAGAGGAAGTAAGGACCAAAGGATATATGAAACAAAAGAAGACAATCAATAAAATTATAGGAATAAGTCCTCACCTGTCAATAGTAACCTTGAATATAAATTGATTAAATCCCCCCATTTAAAAGATATAGACTGGCTGAATGGATTTTAAAAAACAAGACTTAACTCTATGCTGCCTACAAGAAATTAATCTCACCTTTAAAGACACACATAGATTGAACAGGAAGGAATGGAAAAAGATATTCCATGCAATTGGAAACAAACATCAAGCAGGAATAGCTATACTTACATCAGACAAAACAACTTCAAGTCAAAATCTGTTCAAAGAAAAAGAGAGAGAAGGACATTATATAGTACTAAAGGGATCAATATAGCAAGAGCATATTGTAAATAAATATGCACCCAACACCAAAGGACTCAGAAGCAAATATGAGATCTAAAGGAAGAGATAGACCCCAAAACAATAATAATTGGGGACTTCAACACCCCATGTTCAGCATTAGATGAATCATCTAGACAGAAAATCAACAAAGAAACATCAGATTTAAACTGTACCATAAACCAAATAGACCTAACAGACAGTTATAGAACATTTCACCCAACAGCAGCAGAAATATACATTCTTCTCATCAGGACATGGATTGGATTTTCCAAGACTGACCATATGTTAGGACACAAAATAGTTCTCAAAAATTTTTTTTAAATCAAAATATATCAAGTATCTTATCTGATCACAATTGAATAAAACTAGACACAACAAGAGGTACACTTGAAACTATATAAATGCATAAAAATTAAACAACATGCCCCTGAATGACCAAGGGGTAAAGGAAGAAATTAAGAATGAAAATTTAAAATCCTTGAAACAAATGAAAATAGAAACACACCAAAATCTATGGGATACAACAAAAGCAGTATTAAGAGGCAAGTTTACAGAGATAGATGCCTACATCAAAAAAGTAAAAAGGTTTCCAATAAACAACTTAGCAATATACCTCAAGGAACTAGAAAAGCAAGAACAAACCAAGCCCAATATCAATAGAAGAAAAAAAAAATCAGACCAGAAATAAACAAAATTGAGACTAAAAATACAAAAGATCAGTTAAACAAAAGGTTTTTTTTTTTGAAAACTAAAATCAACAAACCATTAACTAGACTGAAAAAAAAAAAGAGGGAGAGAAGACCCAAATAAATAAAATAATTAGAAACAGGACTAGCATGGTGGCTCATACCTGTAATCCCAGCACTTTGGGAGGCCAAGGCAGGTAGATCACCTGAGGTCAGGAGTTTGAGACCAGCCTGGCCAACATGGCGAAACCCTGTCTCTACTAAAAATATAAAAATCAGTCAGGCATGGTAGCATGAGCCTATGATCCCAGCTACTTAGGAGGCCGAGGCAGAACTGCTTGAATCTGGGAGGCGGAGGTTGCAGTGAGCTGAAACTAAGCCACTGCACTCCAGCCTGGGAAACAGAATGAGACCCTATATCAAAAAAAAAAAAAAAAAAAAAAAAAGGAAAAGAAAAGAAAAGAAACAAAAAAGGAGTTGTCACAACACAACAGATACCACAGAAATATAAAGGATCATTAGAGACTAATATGAACAACTATTCTAATAAATTTAAAAACCTAGAGAAAATGGGTGCATTCCTGGACAGATACAACCTATCAAGATTGAACCAAGAAGAAATATAAAATCTGCACAAACCAGTAACAAGTAATGAGATTGAACCAATAATAAAAAGTCTCCAAGCAAAGGAAAACACAGGAACAGAATGCCTCACTGCTAAATTCTACTGAAGTTTTAAATAATTAAAACCAATTTTGTCAAACTATTTTAAAAAATTGAAACAGAGGGAATTCTTCCTGACTCCTTCTATGAGGTCAGGATAACCCTGATAACAAAACCAGAAAGAACACAACAAAAAAGAATACTACAGGCCAATATCCCTAGTGAACAGACACAAAATCCTCCACAAAATACTAGCAAGCAAATTCAACAGTACATCAAAAGATAACACACCATGATCAAGTAGGATTTATCCTAGAAATGCAAGGATGGTTCAACATACACAAATCAATAAACATCATACATCAATAGAATGAAAGATAAAAGCTGTATAATCATCTCAATAGATGCAGAAAAGCATCTGATAGACATCCCTTCACAGTAAAATCCCCTTTTTTTGAGACAGTGTCTCATTTTGTCACCCAGGCTGGAGTGCAGTGGCATGATCTTGGCTTACTGAAGCTTTGACCTCCCAGGTTCAAACGATCCTCCTGCCTCAGCCCCCCAAGTAGCTGGGACTATAGGCACATGCCACCACACCTGGCTAATTTTTTTTTTTTTTTTTNCTGAAGTTTTAAATAATTAAAACCAATTTTGTCAAACTATTTTAAAAAATTGAAACAGAGGGAATTCTTCCTGACTCCTTCTATGAGGTCAGGATAACCCTGATAACAAAACCAGAAAGAACACAACAAAAAAGAATACTACAGGCCAATATCCCTAGTGAACAGACACAAAAATCCTCCACAAAATACTAGCAAGCAAATTCAACAGTACATCAAAAAGATAACACACCATGATCAAGTAGGATTTATCCTAGAAATGCAAGGATGGTTCAACATACACAAATCAATAAACATCATACATCAATAGAATGAAAGATAAAAGCTGTATAATCATCTCAATAGATGCAGAAAAAGCATCTGATAGACATCCCTTCACAGTAAAATCCCCCTTTTTTTGAGACAGTGTCTCATTTTGTCACCCAGGCTGGAGTGCAGTGGCATGATCTTGGCTTACTGAAGCTTTGACCTCCCAGGTTCAAACGATCCTCCTGCCTCAGCCCCCCAAGTAGCTGGGACTATAGGCACATGCCACCACACCTGGCTAATTTTTTTTTTTTTTTTTTTTTTTTTTTTTTTTTTTTTGTAGAGACAGGGTTTTGCCATGTTTTCCAGGCTGGTCTCGAACTCCTAGGCTCAAGGGATCCACCTGCTTCAGCCTCCCAAAGTGCTAGGATTATAGCTGTGAGCTACCGTGCCTGGCCCACAATAAAAACTCTTAAGAAATTAGATATACAAGGATATTATTTCAACATAATAAAGGCCATATGTGACAAACCCATGGCTAACATCTTACTGCCACCCAGGCTAGAGTGCAGTGGCATGATTATAGTTCATTGCAGCCTTGAACTTTTGGGCTCAAGTGATCCTCCCACCTCAGCCTCCTGAGTAGCTGGGACTACAGGCACATGTCACCACACCCAGCAATTTATTTTTTGTATTATTATATTTTTTTTTGTAGAGATAGGGTCACGCCATGTTGCCCATACTGATCTTGAACTCCTAGGCTCAAATGATCTACCCACATCAGCCTCCCAAATCCCAGCCTCACACCTGTGATTACAGGTGTGAGCTACCATGCCCAGCCCACTCTCACCACTCTTATTCAACATAGTACTAGAAGTCCTAGCTAGAACAATTAGACAAGAGAAGGAAATAAAGGACATCCAGATTTGAAAGGAGGAAGTCAAATTGTCTTTTGCACAGGACATGATCTTATATACAGAAAAACCTAAAGACTACTAAAAAACTATTGGAACTGGGAAAAAATTCAGTAAATTTGCAGGTTACAAAATCAATATACAAAAATCAGTAGTGTTCCTATACACCAACAACAAACTAGCTGAAAAAGATATCAAGAATGCAATCTCATTTGCAGTAGCTACAAAATATAAACACCTAGGAATAGATTTAACCAGGGAAATAAAAGATCTCTCTCTACAAGGAAAACCGAAAAACACTGATGAAAGAAATTGAAGAGGATACAAATGGAAAGACATCTCTATTGTGAAAATGACAATACCGGCCGGGCGCGGTGGCTCAAGCCTGTAATCCCAGCACTTTGGGAGGCCGAGACGGGCGGATCACGAGGTCAGGAGATCGAGACCATCCTGGCTAACACGGTGAAACCCCGTCTCTACTAAAATACAAAAAAAAAAACTAGCCGGGCGAGGTGGCGGCGCCTGTAGTCCCAGCTACTCGGGAGGCTGAGGCAGGAGAATGGCGTGAACCCGGGAGGCGGAGCTTGCAGTGAGCTGAGATCCGGCCACTGCACTCCAGCCTGGGTGACAGAGCGAGACTCCGTCTCAAAAAAAAAAAAAAAAAAATGACAATACCATTCAAAGGAATCTACAGATTCAATGCAATCCATATCAAAATACCAATTGCATCCACACAGAAATAGAAAAAATAATCCTAAAAAGCGTTTGGAACTCCAACAGATCCCAAATAGCCAATGCAATCCTGAGCAAAAAGAAGAAAGCTGGAGAAATCACACTACCTGATACCAAAATATACTACAAAGCTGTAGTAACCCAAACAGCATGGTACCCAAAGAGACAAACAGATCAACAGAACAGAATAGGGAATCCCATAAATTAATCCATATTACAGCTAACTGATTTTTGATAAAGTTGCCAAGAATACTCATGGGTGAAGGATAGTCTCTTTAATAAATGGTGCTGGGAAAACTGAATATCCACATGCAGAAGAATGGAACTGGAACCCCACCTATCACTCTATAGGCAAATCTGTTTAATAATAAAAATGGATCAAAGACACAAATGTAAGACCCAAAACTATCAAACTGCTAGAAGAAAACAGGGGAAACATTTCAGGACATTCATCTAGGAAAACATAATTAAAACCTCAAACGCACAGGCAGCAAGAGCAAAAATAAACAAATTGGATTATATCAAACTACAAGGCTTCTGCACAGAAAACCACAAAACAAAACAATCAACAGAGTGAAAAGACAACCTATAGAATGAGATAAAATGTTTTCAAACTACTCATCTGATAGGAGATTAATATCCAGAATATGTGAAGAACTCAAAGAGCTCAACAGAAAAAAAAACACCTCACTATGATTAAATAATGAGCAGATGATCCGAATAGACATTTTTCCAAAGAAGACACACAAATGGCTACAAATATATGAAAAAATACTCCACTAATCATCAGATAAATGCAAATCAAAACCACAATGAGGTATCCTTTTTCCCCCTAGAATGTCTACTATCAAAAAAACTGAAAAATAACAAATACTGTCAAGGATGTAGAGAAAATGGAACTCTTATACATCGTTGGTGGGAATGTAAACTAGTTTTGGAGAATAGTATGGAGATTCCTCAAAAAACTACAAATAGAACTACCAAGTGATCCAGCAATCTCACCACTGAGCATTTATCCACAGGAAAGGAAATCAGTATATCCAAGAGACATCTTCACTCCCACGTTTATTTCAGCACTATCCACAATAGCCAAGAGATAGATTCAACCTAGGTGTTCAACAACAGACAAATAGGTACAGAAAATGTGATATATATAATATATACATATATATATGTATCTCTACTATTCAGCCATAAAAAAGAATAAAATCTTGTCATTGGTGGCAACATGGATGGAACTGGAGGACCTTATGCTAAGTGAAATAAGCCAGGAACAGAAAGTTAAATACTTTCTATTAAGTATAATAAATGAATATGTTCACACTTTTATGTGAAAGCTAATATATGTTTATCTCACAGAAGTAAAAAGTAAAAGAGAGGATACTAGAGACCGGGAAGGGTGGGAGGAAGGGAGAGTTTTATTGAAAGATACAAAATTACAGCTAGACAGGAGGACGAAGTTCTAGTGTTCTATATCACTGTAGGATGACTCTAGTTAATAATATACAGTTTCAAATAGCTAGGAGGAGGATATTGAATGTTTTCAGCACAAAGAAATGATAAATGTTTGATGATGGATATGCTAATTACCCTGATCTAATCACTATACATGTATCGAAACATCACTATGTAGCCCCCATGTATATGTACAATAATAATAATTATTTTTAGAGATGGAGGTCTCATTCTTTTGCCCAGGCTGGAGTGCAGTGGAACAACCTAACTCGCTGTAGCCTCGAACTCCTGGGCCCCAGTGATCCTCCTGCCTCAGTGTCCCAAGTAGCTGGGACTACAGGTGCATGCTACCACATCCAGCTAATTTGTATTTGTTTATTTATTTATTTATTTATAGATGGGGTGTGGGGTCTTGCTCTGTTGCCTAGGCTGCTTTCAAACTCATGGCCTTAAGCAGTCCTCAGCCTCCTGAGTAGCTGAGACCACAAGCATGGGCCACCAAGCCTGGCCTATTATTTGTCAATTTAAAATAAAGAAAATTAAAGAATTTTAAAATATTGAAATCATACAAAGTATCTTTCCAACCAAAATGGAATTAAATTTGAAATCAACAGAAGAAAAACTGGAAACTTCATAAATATATAGAAATTAAACAATGTAGTCTTAAACAACCAATGGGTCAAAGAAGCAATCACAAGAGAAATTAGGAAATACCTTGAGACAAATGAAAACATAAATACAATATATTAAAACTTATGGGATACAGTAAAAACAGTGCTGAGAGAGAGATTTATAGTTGTAAGCAAATGTATTAAAAAAGAGGGAAGATCTAAGTAAATAACCTAACTTTATACCTTAAAGAAATAGAAAAGGCCAGACACAGTGGCTCATGCCTCTAATCCCAGCACTTTGGGAGACCAAGGAGGGGGAATCAGCTGAGGTCAGGAGTTCAAGACCAGCCTGGCCAACGTGATGAAACCCTGTCTCTACTAAAAATACAAAAATTAGGCATCGTGGCACATGCCTGTAATCCCTGCTACTCGGGAGGCTGAGGGAGGAGAATCGCTTGAACCCAGGAGGCAGAGGTTGTAGTGAGCCAAGATCATGCCACTACACTTCAGTCTGGGCAACAAGATTGAAATTCCATCCAAAAAAAAAAAAAAAAAAAAAAAAAGGAAAGCAGGCTATATGCGGTGGCTTGTGCCTGTAATCCCAGCACTCTGGGAGGCTGAAGCAGGTGGATCACTTGAGGTCAGGAGTTTGAGACCATCCTGGTCAACATGGTGAAACCCTGTCTCTATTAAAAATCCAAAAATTAGCCAGGCATAGTGGCACACACCTGTAGTCCCAGCTACTCTGGAGGCTGAGGCAAGAAAATCACTTGAACCTGGGAGGTGGCGGTTACAGTGAGATGAGATCATGCCACTACTCTCCAGCCTGGGTGACAGAGTGAGACCTCTTCTCAGAAACAAAAAAGAAAAGAAAAGAAAAGAAAAAGAAGAGCAAACTAAACCCAAAAGTCTAAGGGGGGAGGAAATAATAAAGATTTGAATAGAAAAAAATAAAATAGAATAGTAAAACAACGGAGAAAAATCGACAAAACCAAAGATGGTTCTATTAAAAGATAAACAAAATTGACAAACCTTTAGTTAGAATAACTTAGTAAAAAAGAAGACTCAAATCACTAAAATCAGAAATGAAAGTAGGGACATTACTAATAATTTTACAGAAATAAAAAGGGTTATAAGGGAATACTGTGAACAACTGTACACAAGAAAGTTGGATAACTTACATGAAACACACAACTTCCTTAAAAATGCATGATCTAGGCCGGGCGCGGTGGCTCAAGCCTGTAATCC
>NW_016816204.1:1517076-1522354 GCF_001698545.2 Rhinopithecus bieti
AAAAAAAAAAAAAAAAAAAAAAAAAAAAAATGCATGATCTGCCAAAACTCAATAATGAAGAAATAGGAACAGACTTATGAAATAGGAACAGACTAATGAAGAAATAGGAACAGAGTATGGGATTGAATCAGTAATCAAAAATTTACCAGTAAAGAAAAGCCCTAGACCACATGGCTTCACTGGTGAATTCTACAAAACATTTAAAGAATTAACACCAAACCTTCTCAAATTTTTCAAAAAACTAAAGAGAGGAGAACACTTTCTCACTTATTCTTGAGACAGAGTCTTGCTCTGTCACCCAGGCTAGAGTACAATGGCACGACCTTGGCCCACTGCAACCTCTGCCTCCTGGGTTCAAGCGATTCTCCTGCCTCAGCCTCCCAAGTAGCTGGGATTACAGGTGCACACTACCACGCCTGGCTTTTTTTTTTTTTTTAAAGTAGAGACAGGGTTTCACCATGTTGGCCAGGCTGGTCTCGAACTCCTGACCTCAGGTGATCCACCTACCTCGGCCTCCGAAAGTAACTTTCTCACTTATTCTAAGAACCCAGCAAAACTCTAATCCTAAAGCCAGACACACACTACAAGAAAACTACAGACCAACATCCCTCACAAATAAAGATACAAATAGCCTCATCAAAATACTATCAAGTCTGGGTATAGTGGTTCACATCTGTAATCCCAGGACACTGGTAGACCAAGGCAGGAGGATTGCTTAAAGTCAGGAGTTTGAGACCAGCCTGGGCAACACAGTGTAAGACCTCTTCTCTTAAAAAATAAAATAAATAAAATAAAATAAATTAGCCAGGCATGGTGGTGTGAGCCTGTAGTCCTAGGTACTTGGGAGGCTGGGGCAGGAAGATCACTTGAGCCCAGGAGTTTGAGGCTGCAGTGAGTTATGATCATGCCACCATACTCCAGCTTGGGCAAGAGTGATACCCTATGTCTATAAACAAACAAAAAGTACTAGCG
Organism: Rhinopithecus bieti; assembly: GCF_001698545.2. Classification (NCBI taxonomy): domain Eukaryota; kingdom Metazoa; phylum Chordata; class Mammalia; order Primates; family Cercopithecidae; genus Rhinopithecus; species Rhinopithecus bieti. The sequence continues at coordinate 1,518,049 of NW_016816204.1, forward strand.
AATTGCCAGGCTCAGTGGCACACATCTGTATCCCTACTACTCAGGAGAGAGAAGCAGGAGGATTACTAAAGCCTAGAAGTTAGAAACTGTAGTATACACAATCATGCCTGTGAATAGCCACTGCACTCCAGACTGAGCAACATAATGAGATTCTGTTTTTTTATTATTTTTGTTTTGTTTTGTATTTTAGTTTTGGGTTAAAAAAATTTTTTTTTTGTTTTGAAACAAGGTCTTACTGTCACCCAGGCCGGAGTGCAGTGGCATGGTCATGGCTCACTGCAGCCTTGACCTCCTGGAGTCAAGTGATCCTCCTGCCTCAGCCTCCTGAGTAGCTGGGAATATAGACGCATCCACTGCATCCAGCTATTTTAAAATTTTTTTATAGAGGTGGAGTCTTGCTATGTTGCCTATTGTCCAGGCTGGTCTCAAACTTCTGTTCTCAGGTGATGTTCTTGTTTTGGTCTCCTAAAGTGCTGAGACTACAGGCATGAGCCACTGGGCCCAGCCAAGATTCTTAAAAAATACTAGCATATCAAAATCAATAATAAATTTTAAAGGATTATACATCTTGATCAACTGAGATTTATTCCTGAAATACAAGGATGGTTCAATGTATTAAAAAATCAATTAAGGCTGGGTGCGGTGGCTCACACCTCTAATCTCAGCACTTTGGGAGGCCAAGGTGGGTGTATCGCTTGAAGTCAGGAGTTCAAGACCAGCCTGGCCAACATGGTGAAACTCTGTCTCTACCAAAATACAAAAATTAGCTGGACATGGTGGCAGGCACCTGTAATCCCAGCCACTAGGGAGGCTGAGGCAGGAGAATTGCTTGAGTCCAGGAGGTGGAGGTTGCAGTGAGCTGAGACGGTGCCACTGCACTCAAGCCTGGGCGACAGAGCAAGACTCCGTCTCAAGGAAAAATAATAATAATAATAGTGTAAACCCCACATTAATAGAATGGAGGGGAAAAAACCCACACAATCATCTCACTTTATACACAAAATGCATCAGGCAAATTTCAATACCCTTTCATGATAAAAACACTCAACACACTAGGAATAGACAGAAATCTTCTTAATGTGATAGAGGCCATGTGGGAAGAACCCACAGTTAACACCATACTCAATGGTGAAAGACTGAGAGCTTTTTCCCTAAGATCAGGAATAAGACAATAATGCCAGCTTATATCACTTCTGTTCGCCATAGTATTGGAAGTTCTAACCACAGCAATTAGGATAAAATAAAGCAACAAAAGGCATCCAAATTGGAAAAAAAGAAGTGAAAGAATCTCTGTTCACAGATGACATAATCTGATATATAGAAAATTCTTAAGATACATGTGCATGTGTGCACAGACACACACACATACATACACACACATACACATTGTTAGAACCAAACAATGAATTCAGCAAAATTGTAGGATACAAAAGCAACACAAAAAATAAGTTGCATTTTATACATTAATAATTGGCAATTGATAAGGAAATTAAGAAAATAATTCCATTTATAAAAGCATCAAAGAATAAAATACTTAGGAAGAAATTTATTCAAGGAAGTGAAAGTCTTTTTCACTTCAATGAAGTGACAGCCTTGCTCTGTCACCCAGGCTGGAGTGCAGTGGTGTGATCTCGGCTCACTACAAGCTACACCTCCTGGGTTCATGCCATTCTCCTGCCTCAGCCTCCCAAGTAGCTGGGACAACAGGCGCCCGCCACCGTGCCTGGCTAATTTTTTGTATTTTTAATAGAAACAGAGTTTCACCCTGTTAGCCAGGATGGTCTCGATTTCCTGACCTTGTGATCCGCCCACCTTGGCCTCCCAAAGTGCTGGGGTTACAGGCGTGAGCCACTGCACCCAGTGTGAAAGTCTTATATACTGAAAAATATAAAGCATTGTTAAAATAAATCAAAGAGGATGTAAATAAATGAAGGCATCCTGTGTTCATGGATTGGAAGACTTAATATTGTTAAGGTGACAATATTAACCAAAGTCGTCTATAGATTTGATGCAATTCCTATTAAAATCCCAATGATTTTTTGCAGAAATAGAAAAGTCCATCCTAAAATTCATGTGGAATCGTAAGGATCCCCAAACAGCCTAAACAGTTATGAAAAAGAACAAAGTTGGAGAACTCCTATTTCCTGATTTCAAAACTTGATATGGTGCTGGGCGCAGTGGCTCACGCCTGCAATCTCAGCACTTTGGGAGGCCGAGGTTGGGGGATCATTTGAGGTCAGGAGTTTAAGACCAGCTTGACCAACATGGTGAAACCCTATCTCCACTAATAATACAAAAATTAGCTGGACATAGTGGCGTGTGCCTGTAGTCCCAGCAACCTGGGAGGTTGAGGCAGGAGAATTGCTTGAACCCAGGAGGTGGAGGTTGCAGTGAGCTGAGATCATGCCAATTCACTCCAGCCTGAGTGACAGAGCGAAACTCTATCTCAAACAAACAAACAAAAAAACAAAAAACCAAAAAACTTGATATGGGGTGGGGGAGAGGTGTGGAGCAACATGGCAAAATAGGAGCGTACACCATTTGTCCTCTCTTCAGGAACACCAAATTTTAACAGCTAACTGCACACAAAAAGCATCATCACAAGAACCAAAATCGGGTGAGCAATTGCAGTACCTGGTTTTAACTTTATACTACTGAAGGAGGCACTGGAAAAGGTAGGAGAAGCAGTCTTGAATTGCACCCCTCCCTGCCACCCCACACCCCCGCAACAACCATTCAGCAGGGAGAAATCTGTGACCTTGGGAAAGGGAAGGTACAGTAACTGGGGGACTCTCTCTGTCTCTCTCTCTCTCTCTCTTTTTTTTCTGAAATAGACTCTCGCTCTGTCACTCAGGCTGAAGTGCAGTAGCGCAATCTTGGCTCACTGCAACCTCAACTTCCTGGGCTCAAGCAATCCTCCTACCTCAGTCCCAAGTAACTGGGACTACAGGCACATGCCACCACACCTGCTTAAATTTTGTTATTTTTTGTAGAGATGGGATTTTGCCATGTTGTCCAGGCTGGTCTCCAACTCCTGTACTCAAGTGATCCACCCGCCTCAGCCTCCCAAATTTCTAGGATTACAAGCATGAGCCACCGTGCCAGGCCAACTGGGGGACTTTACATTGGACTCAGTGCTGTCCTGACACAGCAGAGAGCAAGCTGTGCAGGGCTCAGCCAGTGCCCGTGCACAGAGACAGCCTTAGGACCAGCCCTAGCCACAAAGGAAGTGCCCATGCCAGCAGTAAGAACTTGAGTTCTCTCCACTATGGCCAAAGTGCTCTGGGGTTCTAGGTAAACGAAAGGCAGTCTAGGACGCAAGGATTGCAATTCCCAGGCAACTCTTAGAAATCAGGTAGATTTCTAAGGTTTTTGACTCAGGACTGGGCAGGACTCAGAGCCAGTAGACTAGGGTGGCATGTGACTTAGGAAGATACCAGATGGGGCAGCTAAGGGTGGGCTTGTGCCACCCCTCCCCACACCTCAGGCAGCCCCCCTCACAGCAATGGAAGTGTCTCCTTCCTTCTGCTTGAGGAGAGTGAAGAGTTAAGGGGGCTTTGTATTGCATCTTGGATACCAGCTCAGCCACAGCAGGATAGGGTACCAGTCAGTCATGAGGCCCCTGTTCCCAGCCCTAGCTCCTAGACATTTCTAGACACACCCTGGGTCAAAAGGGAACCTGCTGCCTTGAAGGGGAGGATCCAATCCTGACAGGATTCATCACCTGCTTACTGAAGAGCCTTTGGGCCCTGAATAACCAACAGTGATACCCAGGGAATATGCCATGGGCCTTGGGCTCTGAGAAGGGCTGAATTCAGGTGTGACCCAGCACATTCCCGGGTATGGTGTTACAGTGAAAGACTCCTTCTGTTTGAGGAAAGCAGAGGGAAAAGTAAATAAAACTTTGTCTTGTACCTTAAGTACCAGCTTGGCTACAGTGGGGTAGAGCACAAAGCAGGCCCTTGGGGTCCTTGAGTCCAAACCTAGGCTCTTGGAAAGCATTTCTGGACCTGGGCCAAAGGGGAGCCCACTGCCCTGAAGGGTGAGTTCCCAGCCTGGAAGCATTCACCACAAGCTGACTGAAGAGCTCTTGGGCTTTAAGTGAACACTGGCAGTGGCCTGGCAGAACACCCCTTGGGCCACTGATGGTGATACCCAGAGAGAGGCTCCTCTGCTTGCAGAAAGGGGAGGGAAGACCAGGTGGGACTTTGTCTTGTGGCTGGTACTCTCTTGAGGAGTACCAGCTTAGCTGCAACAGAACAAAACGTCAGGTAGATTTTTTTTTTTTTTTTTTTTTTTTTTTTTT
>NW_016816204.1:1522975-1537203 GCF_001698545.2 Rhinopithecus bieti
CCAGCATGGTCTTGATCTCCTGACCTCGTGATCCGCCCGTCTCGGCCTCCCAAAGTGCTGGGATTACAGGCTTGAGCCACCGCGCCCGGCCCACATCAGGTAGATTTTTAAGGTTTTTGACTCCAATCCCTCACTCCCAGACAGCATCTCTAGACCCACCTGGGGCCTGGGGGAGCTTGATGCTCTGAACAGGAAGGGACACAAACCTGGCTGGCTTTGCCACCTGCTGATCGAAGAGCCCTAGGTCCTTGAGTGAACATAGGTGGTAGCAAGGTAGTGATTACAGCAGGCTTTGGGCAAGACCCAGTGCTGTGCTGGCTTCAGGTCTAAACCAGCACAGTCCCAACAGTGGTGGCCACAGGGGTGCTTGTGTCCCCTCAGCCCCAGTTCCAGGCAGTCCAGCACAGTGAGAAAGGCTTTGTTTGGGAGAACAAAGTAAGAGAAAGGAAGGGGCGGGGGGCGGGGGAAACAAGTGTCTCTGCCTGGTAATCCAGAGAATTCTTCTGGATTTTATCCAAGACCACCAAGGCAGTACTTCTATAAGTCTGCAAGAACCACAGTGTTACTGAGTTTAGAGCCCAAGCCCCTTCCAATACTGGGAAAACTTTTCTAAGTAGGATGGGCACAAACAAGCTCAGACTGCAAAGACTACAATAAATGCCTAACTCTTCAATGCCTGGACACCCATGGATATCTACAAGCATCAAGACCATCCAGGAAAACCTGACCTCACCAAACAAATTAAATAAGTCACCAGGGACCAATTCTGGAGAAACAGAGATATGTGGCCTTTCAGACGGAGAAATTATTAAAATGAGTCAAGCAGAAATTATAGAGTTGAAAAATGCAATTTAAATACTAAAGAATGCATCAGAGTCTTGTTTTTGTTGTTGTTGTTGTTGTTTGAGACAAATCTTGCTCTGTTGCCTAATGGAGCGCCAACACGTCTGACAGCAGACTTTTCAGTAGAAACTTTACAGGCCAGGAGAATGTGGCATGACACACTTAAAGTGCTGAAGGAAAAACTTTTACCCGGGAATAATATATCTGGTGAAAATATCCTTCAAGCAAGAAGACCTTCCCAGACAAACAAAAGCTAAAGGCTTTCACCAACACTAGACCTATCCTACAAGAAATGCTAAAGGGAGTTTTTTAATCTGAAAGAAAAGGAGATTGATGAGCAATAAGAAATCATCTCAGCTAGGCATGATGGCTCATGCCTGTAATCCTAGCACTTTGAGAGGCACAGGAGGGCAAATCACTTAAGCCCAGGAGTTCAAGACCAGCCAGGGTGACATGGTGAAACCTTATTTCTACTAAATAAATAAATAAATAAATAAATCAGCAAGCAAGCCAGAGTGGTAACATGCACCTGTAGTCCCAGCTCCTTGGAAGGCTGAGGTTGGAAAATTGCTTGAGCCTGGGAAGTCGAGGCTACAGTAAGACATGATTGTGCCACTGCATTCTAGTCTGGGTGACAGAGTGAGACCCTGCATATATATATCTAAAGCATTTGAAGGTATAAACTCACTAGTAATAGCACAAAGAAAACACAGAACATTGTAACACTGCAATCGTGGTGTATAAACTAGTCTTAAGTAGAAAGACTAAATGAACCAATCAAAAATAATATCTATAACTACTTTAAGACAGTACAATAAGACAAAGAAAAACAACAAAAGTTAAAAGTAGAGTAATGAAATTAAAGTGTACAGTTTTTATTTTCTTTTTGCATGTTTGTTTATGCAATCATTGTTAAGTTGTCATCAGTTTAAATAGAGGATTATAAGATAGTATTTGCAAGCCTCATGTTAACTTCAAATTGGAAAACATACAACATGGCCGGGTGTGGTGGCTCTCGCCTGTAATCCCAGCACTTTGGGGTGGGTGGATCACCTGAGGTCAGGAGTTCAAGACCAGCCTGGTCTACATGGCAAAACCCTGTCTCTACTAAAAATATAAAAATTAGCAGCCGGGCGCGGTGGCTCAAGCCTGTAATCCCAGCACTTTGGGAGGCCAAGATGGGCGGATCACGAGGTCAGGAGATCGAGACCATCCTGGCCAACACGGTGAAACCCCGTCTCTACTAAAAAAATACAAAAAACTAGCCGGGCCTGGTGGCGGCGCCTGTAGTCCCAGCTACTCGGGAGGCTGAGGCAGGAGAATGGCGTGAACCCGGGAGGCGGAGCTTGCAGTGAGCTGAGATCCGGCCACTGCACTCCAGCCTGGGTGACAGAGCGAGACTCCGTCTCAAAAAAAAAAAAAAAAAAAAAATGAGCTGGGCATGGTAGCGCATGCCTGTAGTCTCAGCTACTCAGGAGGCTGAGGCAGGAGAATCACTTGAGCCTGGGAGGCGGCGGTTGCAGTGAGCCAAGATTACACCATTGCACTCTAGCCTGATTGACAGAGCAAGGCTCCATCTCAAGAAAAAAAAAAAGAAAAGAAAAACATACAACAGATACCCAAAAAATAAAAAGCAACAAATTAAATCATGCCAGAGANGTCTCAAAAAAAAAAAAAAAAAAAAAATTAGCTGGGCATGGTAGCGCATGCCTGTAGTCTCAGCTACTCAGGAGGCTGAGGCAGGAGAATCACTTGAGCCTGGGAGGCGGCGGTTGCAGTGAGCCAAGATTACACCATTGCACTCTAGCCTGATTGACAGAGCAAGGCTCCATCTCAAGAAAAAAAAAAAGAAAAGAAAACATACAACAGATACCCAAAAAATAAAAGCAACAAATTAAATCATGCCAGAGAAAATCACCTTTACTAAAAGGAAGATAGGAAGGAAGGAAAGAAGAAAGAGAAGACCACAAAGCAACCAGAAAACAAATAACAAAATGGCAGGAGTAAGTCCTTACTTATTAATAATAACACTGAATGTAAATGGACTAAACTCTCCAGTCAAAAATGGCTGAATGGATAAAAAAGCAGGACCCACTGATCTGTTGCCTACAAGAAACACACCTCACTTGTAAAGATATGCACAGACTGAAAATAAAGGGATGGAAAAAGATATTCCATGCCAAAGGAAACCATGAAAGAGCAGCAGTAGCTATACTTACATCAGACAAAATAGATTTCTTTTTTTGAGATGGAGTCTCGCCTTGTCACTCAGGCTGGAGTGTAGTGGGGCAATCTTGGCTCACTGCAACCTCTGCCTCCCTGGTTCAAGCAATTCTCCTGCCTCAGCCTCCCAAGTAGCTGGGATTACAGGCACATGCTATCATGCCCAGCTAATTTTTTTATTTTTAGTAGATATGGGACTTTACCATGTTAGCCAGGCTGGTCTCGAACTCCTGACCTCAAGTGATCTGCCTGCCTCAGCCTCCCAAAGTGCTAGGATTACAGGCATGAGCCACCAGGCACCTCTATGCCCAAAATAGACTTTAAGACCAAAATTGTAACGAGAGACAAAGAAAGTCATTATATAATAATAAAAGGGTCATTTCAGCAAGAGGATATAATAGCTGTAAATATGTATGCACCCCACAGTGGAGCACCCAGATATATAAAGCAAATATTATTAGAGTGAGAGAGAGCGAGAGAGAGAGACTGCAATACAATAATAGCTGGAGACTTCAACATCCGACTTTCAGCACTAGATGTGATCTTCCAAACAGAAAGTTAACAAAGAAACATTGAACTTAATCTGCACTACAGAACAAATGGACCTAATAGATACTTACAGAACATTTCATCCAACAGTTGCAGAATGAACATTCTTTCCTTCAACACATGCATCATTCTCAAGGATATTACATATGTGGGGTCACAAAACAAGTCTTTAAACATCCAAAAAATTGAAATATAAGCATCATTCTGACCACAAAATGAAACTAGAAATCAGTAAGAAGAATTTTTGGAAACTATACAAATGCATGGAAATTAAACAATATTCTACTGAATGATCAGTGGGTCAATGAAGAGATTAAGAAGGAAATTGAAAATTTTCTTGAAACAAATAATGGAAACACAATATCCCAAAACCTACAGGATATAGCAAAAGCCGTACTGAGAGGGAATTTTATAGCTATAAGTGTCAACATCAAAAAAGAAAAATTTCAGACAGAACCTAATGATGCATCTTAAAGAACTAAAAAGCAAGAGCAGAGCACACCAAACCAAAAGTAGAAAAAAGGAAATAATAAAGATCAGAGCAGAAATAAGTAATTTGAAAAGAATACAAAAGATCGATGAAACGAAAAGTTCATTTTTTGAAAAGATAAATAAAACTTACAAACCTTTAGACAGATAAATAAAACTTACAAACCTTTAAACAGACTAAGAAAAAAAGAAAGAAGATCCAAATAAATAATCAGAGCTACAAAAGACATTACAACTGATTCTGCAGAAATTCAAAGGATCATTAATGGCTACTATGAGCAACTGTGTGCCAACAAATTAAAAAATCTAGAAGAAATGGATAAATTCATAGACACATATAACCTACCAAGATTGAACCATGAAGAAATCCAAAACCTGAACAGATCAATAACAAGTAACAAGATCGAAGCCACAATAAAGTCTCCCAGTAAAGAAAAGCTTGAGACCTGATGGCTTCACTGATGAATTCTACCAAACATTTAAAGAAGACTTAGTACCAATTCTACGTTAACTATTCTAAAAAACACAGGAAGAAGGAATACTTCCAAATTTATTCTATAAGGCCATTTTCCCCTGAAACCAAAACCAAAAAAAAAAAAAAAAAAAAAAAAAAAAAAAAAAAAAAAAACTATAGGCCAATATCTCTGATGAATATTGATACAAACATCCTTAACAAAAAACTAGCAAACCAAATTCAACAATACATTTAAAAGATCATTCATCATGACCAATTGGGATTTATCCCAGGGATGCAAAGATGGGTCAATATACGTAAATCAATCAATGTAATACATCATATCAACAGAATGAAGGACAAAAATTGTATGATCATTTCAATTAATGCTGAAAAAGCATCTGATAAAATTCAACATATCTTAGTGATAAAAATCCTTAAAAAAAACCCCAAAAAACAAACAAACAAAAAAAACAAAACTGGGGATAGAAGGAACATACCTCAACACAATAATAGCCATATATGACAGACCCACAGCTAGTATCATACTGAATGGGGAAAAACTGAAAACCTTTCCTTTAAGATATGGAGTACAATAAGGATGCCCACTTTCATCACTGTTATTCAATATAGTACTGGAAGTCCTACCTAGAGCAATAAGACAAGAGAAATAAATAATGGGCCTCCAAATTAGAAAGGAAGAAGTCATATTATCCTTGTTTGCAGATGATATGATCTTATATTTGGGAAGACCTAAAGACTCCACCAAAACACTATTAGAACTGACAAATTTAGTAAAGTTGTGGGATACAAATTCAATATGCAAAAATCAGTAGTATTTCTGTATGCCAACAGTGAACAATCTGAAAAAGAAATTTAAAAAGTAATCCCATTTACAATAGCCCCAAATAAAATTAAATACCTAGGAATTAACCAAAGAAGTGAGAGATCTCTACAAGAAAAACTATTAAACACTGATGAAAGAAATTGAAGAGGACACCCAAAAAAATGGAAAAATATTCCATGTTCGTGGATTGGAAGAATCAATATTGTTAAAATGTCCATTACTATCCAAAGCAATCTACAGAGTTAATGCAATCACTATCAAAATACCAATGACATTCTTCACAGAAGTAGAATAAACAATCCTAAAATTTGACCCAGAATAGCCAGAGCTATCCTGAACAAAAAGAACAAAACTGGAGGAATCACTTTACCTAATTTCAAATTATACTACAGAGCTATGCTAACCAAAACAGCATGGTACTGTCATAAAAACAGACATATAAACCAATAGAACAGAATAGAGAATCCAGAAACGAATCCACATACCTATAGTGAAATCATTTTTGACAAAGGTGCCAAAATCATTCATTGGGGAAAAGAAAGTCTCTTCAATAAATGGTGCTGGGCAAACTGGATATCCACATGCAGAAGAATGAAACTTGACTCCTGTCTCTTACCACATGCAAAACTCAAACTAAAATGGATTAAAGACTTAAATCTAAGCCTCAAACTATGAAACGACTATAAGAAAACATCAGGAAAACTCTCCAGGACATTGGTCTGGAGTGATACCCTGCAAGCACAGGCAACCAAAGCAAAAATGAGCAAATTAGATCACATCAAGGTAAAAAGCAAAAACAACAAAAAACTTCTGCGCAGCAAAGAAAACAATCAACAAAGCAAAGAACCAACCTACAGAATTGGAGAAAATATTTGCAAACTACTCTGCTGACAAGGGATTAATAACCAGAATATATAAGGAGCTCAAACAACTCCATGGGGTGGGTGGGGAGGGGAGGAAGTGAATGATTCAATTTAAAAAATAGAAAAATTCTGAATAGCCATTTCTCAAAAGAAGATATATGAATGGCAAAGAGGTATATGAAAAGGTTCTCAACATCATCAGAGAATGCAAATAAAAACTGCAAAGGGATATCTAATCCCAGCTAAAATGGCTTTTATCCAAAGACAGGCAATAGCAAATGCTGGCGAGCATACAGAGAAAAAGGAATCCTTGTACACTGTTGGTGGGAATGTACATTAGTACAACTACTATGGAAAACACTTTGGAGGTTTCCCCAAAACAAACAAACAAACAAAAACCTAAAAATAGAACTACCACATGATCCATTCGTCCCACTGCTGGATACATACCTAAAAGAAAGGAAATCAGTATATTGAAGAGATATCTGTACTCCTCTGTTTTTTTGCAGCACTGTTCATAATAGCCAAGATTTGGAAGCAACTAAGTGTCCATCAACAGATGAATGGATAAGAAAATACAGTATATATATACAGAACACTATTCAGCCATAAAAAAGAATGAGATCCTGTCATTTGCCACAACATGGATACAATTGGAGATCATTATGTTTGTTAAGTGAAATAAGCCAGGCATAGAAAGACAAACTTTACATGTTCTCACTTATTTGTGGGATCTAAAATAAAACAACTGAATTCATGGAGATAGAGAGTAGAAGGATGGTTACCAGAAGCTGGGAAAGGTAATGGGCATAGCGAGGAAGTGGGGATGCTTAATGGGTACAAAAAATAGCTAGAAAGAATAAGACAAAGTATTTGATAGCACCATAGGGTGACTTTAGTCCATCATAATTTAATTGTACACTTTAACTAAAACAGTATGACTGGATTGCTTGTAACACCAAAGTAAATGCTTGAGGGGATGGATACTCCATTTTCCATGATGTGATTACTATGCATTGCATGCCTGTATCAAAGTATCTCATGTATTCCATAATTATATACACCTACTATGTACCTACAAAAAATAAACATAAAACACTAAAATTTGATACAGAGCTAATCAAAACAGTATGGTATTGGCTTATACACAGACATGCAGACCAATGGAATGGAATAAAGAGCCCATACATATATGGTTAAATGATTTTGACAAGGATGCCAAGACTTTGATGGTGGAAAGGATAGTCTTTTCAACAAATGGTAGTAAGAAAACTGGATATCCACATGAAAAAGAATGAATTTGATACCTTACCTTACACCACATACAAAAATTAACTCAAAATAAATCAAATCCCATATAAATTAATCAGAATTTCTAGGGCCGGGCCTGGACATCGTATTTTTAAAGCTCCCTGTGTGATCCTAAAGTGAAACAAGGTTTAGAACAACCGATCTAGCCCCAGTGCAGTGGAACAGGCTACGTGGCTCCTAAAGCAGTTCCGAAACATTTTGAGCTATTTTAACAATGACAACACTGGGCCCCCGAGACAAGTTTTAACTAACTTTGAAGGTCAGTGTTCATTAGCAGATACGTTATTGATGAAATTGGTCTCATTACTTTTCATCGTTTCTCATACATAAAGTAAGGGTATTCCAAAAACTTCTATATGGAAATAAAAGAGGGAGGAAAACTTTGTGAAAGAACGAAGACATTTGGAACCCAAGAGTTTGATAAAAACAGATGGAAAGTGTAGCTAGAATTTGTGAGACTGACATTCAGAAATACCCTGTTCTCTTCACTAAATTCCTAACCAAGTTGTTGAGTTAGAAAACCCATGGTATAAAGAGGCTGATTTCTAAAATACGCTCTTAATTTGGGTAGTGAATGCTGGTTGTCACATAGAGAAAAGCATCTTGTAAATAAGTAATGCTCAATTTTTCTTTACGTGTTCCAACGATATACTTCTGTTTCTCATTCAAAACTGACAGCATCTCTCATCATAACGATGGCATGTCGGCAACTGCAGAAGTCGAACGTTAGAGTCTAGGTAGAAACAACTCAGGAAGGGAATGTGCTATATTCTTTCTCTAGAAATCCATTTGCTTTTCTTTACAATTTTGAGAAAAACAATGGGAATCACAATAGGCTAAATTTTCTTTTTATTAAGAGAAAGCTTTGCTTCACCCAGGAGGTGAAGGCTGCAGTGAGCCATGATCAAGCCACTGTCTCCAGGTGACTGAGTGAGACCCTGTCTCAAAAAAAAAAAAGCATGTTTAAATTTTCAAACTAAAACATAATCATTCCCTCCTTACATATTAAAAATGTAATAGCTAACTCTCAAGCTACCAAGAAAGCTGATGAGCATAGAGGTGATTCAAGTATTAGAAGACCTGCTGGACGAGATTAACTTTCATATTCTTGCCAACACAGAAGATCTATAATTCCAGGCCAGGCACTGTGGCTCATGCCTGTAATCCTAGCACTTTGGGAGGCTGAGATGGGTGGATCACTTGAGGTCAGGAGTTCAAGACCAGCCTGGCCAACATGGTAAAACCTTGTCTCTACTAAAAATACAAAAATTAGCTGGGCATGGTGGTGGGTGCCCATAATCCCAGCTACTTGGGAGGCTGAGGCAGGAGAATCGCTTGCACCCAGGAGATGGAGGTTGCAGTGAGCCAAGATTGTGCCATTGCACTGCAGCCTGGGTGACAGGGTGATACTCTGTCTCAAGACCCAGAGACAGGGTCTTGCTCTGTCACCCAGGCTTGAGTGCAGTGGCATGATCTTGGCTCACTGCAACCTCCACTTCCCCGGTTCAAGCAATTCCCCTGCCTCAGCTCCCTAAGTAGCTGGGATTACAGGCGCACACCACCACGCCTGGCTAATCTTTTTGTATTTTTAATAGAGACAGGGTTTCACCATGTTGGCCAGACTGGTCTCGAACCCCTGACCTCAGGCAATTCACCTGCCTCGGCCTTCCAGAGTGCTGGGATTACAGGTGTGAGCCACCATGCCCAGCCTATAGTTAGTATTTTAATGGCACGTTCCTCTGCTTTTGGAAAAGGAGCTCTGTATTTGCAGTTTTGTTTTGGCGAAGCCCCACAAATTATGTAGCTGGCCCTGGTGCCAGCTTACCCATTGATAGCCTGTCCAGCTTTGATCAAGTCACTTACCCTCTGCACCAGTTTTCTCACCTCCCAAATGGGAATATTTACCCTGTGTGAACATTTGTGCATATGTGCATGTGTATGTCTCTGTGTCTCTCTGTGTATGTGTGTATGTATGAAAGTGGTTTGAAAAAGTATAGATGCTTTAAAATATTGGGTGGCATTGTTGTGACTGTGAATAATTTTTAACCACTGCCCTTCCTGGAGTCTGACTCTTTAGCCAAACACATTTACTGGAAATGAAGAAATTAATTCATTTAATTCATTATTTTCCATGGGGCTTTCCAGACAAACATTTGAGAAAGGAGCTAAATGATTCATGTGGTCCAAAAAGGTATCACTTTTATAGACTGGTGATTATTTTATTATTATTATTATTTTGAGATAGAGTTTTGCTCTTGTCGCCTATGCTGGAGTGCAATGGCGTGTTTTTGGCTCACTGCAACCTCCGCCTCCTGGGTTCAAGCGATTCTCCTGCCTTAGCCTTCCTAGTAGCTGGGATTACAGGCAGCCACTACCTCGCCCGGCTAATTTTTGTATTTTTAGTAGAGACGGGGTTTCGCCATGTTGGCCAGGCTGGTCTCAAACTCCTGACCTCAGGTGATCCACACGCCTCGGCCTCCCAGAATGCTGGGATTACAGGCATGCACCACCGTGCCTGGCCCTAGACTAGTGATTTTATAGATGGCATTTCTTCACATGACTAAAAGCAGAGTCTAAACTGAAAATGATGCCAAAACACTAGACTTCAGTCAACAGTCTTAAAAGCCTAAACTGTCAAATACACTATTTGATAAACCCTCTGACTTTTAAGTAACTCAAAGGAAAAACACCAGCAGGAGAGCAGAGTGCCCCCAGAATCGTCCTTGGGCCATCTGTAGATCTTGTCTTACGATTCAGTACTGCTGAGTGTAAACAGAGACACTGCTGTAAATAGAAGCAAAATTGTCCCTGCACTCAGATGGCTGCATCTGGGAGCTCTGCCAAATTAGAGGATTTATGGGTCTGAGAGCCAGGTGGGTTCCAAAGCAGAAGCTGGGGTCTCACATCTGAACTTCTACTTAACACACACTTGGTACAAACTCTGACAATATTGTGACCCTTGGTAAAGTGACTATTAATCCCTATCACTGGGGCTTTCATGAGCCCTTTACACATCCTCCTGACTCTCCTTGGAGACCGTGTAGGTAGCTGGCTGAGGGGTGTGGCTAGGACCTTCAGGCAAGCTCTTCTACCAAGAGGCTGGCCCTGAAGAGCCACACTTGTAACTGATCAATAGGTTAACAGGCTGGTGGGGGTAGAACTCTGAATGCTTCACCGTTTCTGTGTCCTCGAAGTTGGTCGACATCTCCCTCCTCCAGGGTGGCAGAATCCACTTTGAAGTGTTCTCTCTCCCTGGCCCTCCCACTCCCTAACCTTTGCCCTCTTTCTAATTGCCCTGATCTCATCCCAACCTCCGTAGCTATGTTTAAAGTCCACCTCTGGGGAACAGACAGATGGAATATTCCAGATAATCCCTTTCCCAGTCCTGCCTGACATCTGGGTAGGGGGTTTGTCCCTGGACTTCTGGGACACTGGCTGGGGTTTGAGGAGAGAACCCAGTACCTACCTGGCTGCAGGATGAAGCTGGCCAGTGGCTTCTTGGGTTTGTGGCTCAGCCTTGGGGTTGGCCTGGCTCAGAGTGACACGAGCCCTGATGCGGAGGAGTCCTATTCAGACTGGGGCCTTCGGCACCTCCGGGGAAGCTTTGAATCTGTCAACAGCTACTTCGATTCTTTTCTGGAGCTGCTGGGAGGGAAGAATGGAGTCTGTCAGTACAGGTGCCGATATGGTGAGTGTGCGGTTTCTCTTTCTGTGAAAACTGTCGCTGGTGGACCCATGGGCAGCTCCAGAGAGGCCACGATCTGTCTTGGACTTTTTCCTGTTAACCATTTAGAGCTGCCAGATTTAGCAGATAAACATGTAGGACACCCAGTGAAATGTGAAATCCAAACGAACAACAAGTAAGTCATTAGTATAAGTATGTCCAGTGAAATATCTGGAACATACTTACCCTGACAAATTCTTCATTATCTCAAACTCACATTTCACTGAGCTTCCTGTATTGTAGCTGGGTAACCTTCTCTGGGCCATTTTATGAGTTTGTTGTGAGGCTGTTCTTAGGAAAAGGGTACCTGGGGTGGGAAGAAGGAGGGTGGGTGTGAGAGGTCTCTGTGAGGAGTTCCCAGGGATGAAAACTGAAGCTGAACATGGAAAGAAAAATCTGCCACGGGGCAAAACTGCCTCTTCAGTTACTCTGTGCTCAGCTTGGAAACAAATTCTCCCTCCCTGCTGCTGCAGTTCACACCGTCCTCCCAGCTCTCGGTCCCTGACTGGCATCAATTTGCTGGACTTTCCCAAGGGAGCTGTCCCTGCCTGCAATGACAGGCCTGCTGTGGAGAGGAAGGGTTCATGGCTCACCAGGGATCCCAAGGGCTGTCCCCTGGGCTTGGTGCCAGATGTAGAATTGTGAGCTGGCAGGAGCACTTCCCCTACCTTGCCTGAGTAGGACTGGGGTACACAGGAGCTAAGGTGCACACCTGACTGCCGGCACGGAGTCCCTGGCACCAGTGCTTCCTTCACCGGGCCCTGGAAATTAATGTAATGGGAGCAAAATGTGGAGCCCCAGGCCCTGAAGCTGGGTGGCACCTTGTAATTGCCAATGCGCATGAAAGCATACACAGTCTCAGGTCACGGGTAGCATTAGTTTTATTGTTTAATTTGTCAACTATCTCATCATGGGATTAGAAATGAAAATGGTCAGTTTAGCCTAACAGGAAAAAACATTTGAGAAATATTTCCTCCAAATAACAGAGAAAAAGTCAGCTTTCAAGAGATGCACGAAAAAACTACAAACTTCCCAGATTCACCCCATAAGTCTCTCTATTCGTTTCTGAGTGGGGAAAATCGCTTCCTGATACACTAACAGTGACTAGGAGGTAATGGTTAATCATGGCATCAGGACCCAAAGTTTTGCAGCATAGATAGTTTAACCATCTATGGTTAAAATCTGTGGTTTAACCATCTATACTGCAGCTTCTTTGTGAAAGCTTCACAGAGAAAAATGCCTGGTCTGTTAGGACCCACCCGGCCCTAAAACCATGTATTTGTCCAAGGCAGTTAGACCAACGCAGAGGCCTTGCCACTGGATTATGCTCACCTCGTTTGCACAGATGGGGCAGGGAAGGGGTTGACTCACTTCGGACGTTGGAATCAACACAAGTGTTTTCCTTCCTAAAGGCAACACAAGACTAGTATCTGTGGTTCAGCAAATAGGTAACAGCAGGAACTTTTATTAGGAAATCAAGAACCAAACCCTCTTCTTCCTTCTCTAGCAAAACAGCATTAAAAGACTTCAGCAAATTTTAGTTGCAGAGCCTCTGGCTGGGCAGGGTGGACGCCAGCAGCAACTGGTGGGGGATGGGAAGAGTAAATAGAAGAGGAAGGCAAATAGCTCTTCTCACTTTGTGTAAAACGGCCTGCTCAATGAGAGGCCTGAAAACACTTAGAAAATAGGGGCTACACCTCCTTACCTTGGAACCCAGTGGAGCCAAAAACCTGTCGGCTGTGCCCGAGAGTGCAAAATATCTTCTCAAATTGATTGTGAATCGAGCAATCTTTGGGACAGACAACACCTACTAACGAGTCTGCTCTTTTGTAGTTTGCTCTGTGACACAGCTCTCATGCACCGTGCTTGTTTTTTAAGTAGTGATTCTCAAACTCGCCTGTGCACTGAAGCACCTGGAGGGCTGATTTAAATAGGTCGCCAGGCCCCACTCCAGGTGTTTCTGATTAGTAAGAGTTTCTGGGCTTAGGAGATCCTCCTGCCTCAGCCTCCCAGTTAGCTTGGGCTACAAGTATGTGCCACCATGCCCAGATAATGTTGTAACTTTTTGTAGAGAAGGGAGTCTCACCATCTTACCCAGGCTGGTCTCCAATTCCGGGATTCAAGCAATCCTCCCAACTTGGCCTCCCAAGTTGCTGGGATTATAGGTGTGAGCCACAGCACCAGCCAGATTTTACCTTTGATAGGTACTAACTACTGTTTAAACAGTGGCTTTCTAATTTGGGTACACTTCAGATCATCTGAGGGGCTTTAACAACACCTGGCACCAAATCAATTAAATCAAAATTTCTGTGGGTTGGTCCCAGACATCAGTAGTTTAACATTTTTCCCAGGTGATTGCAAAGCACAGCCAAGGTAAAGGAGTGCCATTCTATGACGTCATTCTTAGAGAACTTCAGCCCACAGGTTAAATTATGCAGGCAGATAAAACTGTGTATGTATCCTGGTAGCCCACGATAGCATGTCAACATTGTTTTCCGTGCTTCTCATATCTAAAGTAATTTGTTCTTGTGCCAACACACAAAATCTGTACTTACCAAACAAGTGGGCTATAAATATGACAAGATCCAGCGTGTGTCAATGGCATACCTAGCACAGCTGTCATTAAGGAGTCTGTACCAGCCGGGCGCGGTGGCTCACGCCTGTAATGCCAGCACTTTGGGAGGCCGAGGTGGGCAGATCACGAGGTCAGGAGATCGAGACCATCCTGGCTAACATGGTGAAACCCCGTCTCTACTAAAAATACAAAAAACTAGCCGGGCGAGGTGGCGGACGCCTGTAGTCCCAGCTACTCTGGAGGCTGAGACAGGAGAATGGCGTGAACCCAGGAGGCAGAGCTTGCAGTGAGCCGAGATCGCACCACTGCACTCCAGCCCGGGCGACAGAGCGAGACTCCGTCTGAAAAAA
>NW_016816204.1:1537325-1554454 GCF_001698545.2 Rhinopithecus bieti
AAAAAAAAAAAAAAAAAAAGGACTCTGTACCAATGCAAACAAGATTTCCTTGAGAATCGTTTCCAAAATGTAGATACCCTTTTCTACCTCCAGAGATTCTGATGCAGTAGGTCTGTGGAGGGACCTTAGAACTGCACTTTTTTTTTTTTTGAGATAGAGTCTCACTGTATCGCCCAGGCTGGAGTGCACCACCACTACGCCCAGCTAATTTTTTGTATTTTTAGTAGAGATGGGGTTTCACCGTGAGCCAGGATGGTCTCGATCTCCTGATCTCATGATCCACCCTCCTCGGCCTCCCAAAGTGCTGGGATTACAGATGTGAGCCACCTCGCCTGGCTGGAACTGCACTTTTAATGGGTAGTCTTTGAACCAGACTTTGAGAAATAAGCATAGTAATGGAAAAATCACGGATTTGAATTTAGGGGAAAATATCCCATTGCTGGTGACCTTGGGTGAGTTATCTGACTCTCTCAACCTTAGTTTCCTCAAATATGTAAAAATAATGTTACTAATACCCACCTTGCAAAGGTGTTGTGAGAATTAAAGATAATATACATAAAGAATCAGTAGTATATAGAGAGCATGGTAGGTACCAAACAAATTTTATAAACGTTATGCGAAAGACAGTCTAGTGAACAGGTTAATTGCATTCAGATTCTTCCAGTTCTCTTTCAACATAAAAATGAAAAATCCCAGAAATCCCAGTGGCTGGACAACAGCCTCTCAGCTTCTGGAAGAAGTCCCTCGAGGGAACAACGACTGGAGAGTTGTCTGCCTCACGAAGGTCTCTGGAGCTGGGTCAATGGAGCAGAGTTTCTATGATGATGCTGTTCATGCTTTCACGCTTTAATAAAAGATCCTGAAAATAAAAGATCCTGAAAATGAATTTCTTCCTGGATTTAGTTCCAAGAGTAAAAGTATCTTAAAAGTTTCTTTAACCATCAGTCTATTGTAATCCCAGCACTTTGGGAGGCTGAGGCAAGTGGATCATTTGAAGTCAGGAGTTTGAGACCAGCCTGGCCAACATGGTGAAACCCCATCTCTACTAAAATACAAAATTAGCCAAGTGTGGTGGCGTGACCTGTAATCCCAGCTACTTGGGAGGCTGAGGCAGGAGAATCACTTGAACCTGGGAGGCGGAGGTTGCAGTGAGCCGAGATCATGCCATTGCATTCCAGCCTGGACGACAGAGCGAGATTAAGTTTCAAAAATAAACAAATACATAAATAAAAATAAATATCAGTCTATTTTTTAAAGAGAATTTTATCTGAAGTTTTACAGCAAAATTTTATAAACCTGTGAGTTTGTATCTTTTTCCAGGGAAATAACTCACAGACTTCATCAGATTCTCCAGGGGATCCAGAGCCCAAAAAAAGAAAACAGCCACTGGCTTAGAGGCAAACAGATTATTCTTGTTTTTGGGTGACTGACCTCCTAGTCTGCTGGGGACTCAGGAGTAGGGGAGATGCTCCTGGGATGTGGGACTTTCAGTACTAACACTGGGATGGTGCCAGGCAAACCAGGGCAAGTTGGTCACCCTACCTTATGCAGTAACTTAATCTGTTTTCGCAACTGAAATATAGAGTTCTTCTCTTCAGGAGAATTGCCTCTGTCCTGCTGTGTTCCATTGATGTATGAGTCATGTTGCATCTGAGTGTTTCTGCAAGGAAGGAAGACGTACTTTTCTTTCTTTTTTTTTCTGGAATTTTGTTTTTCTTGAGATGGAGTCTCCCTCTGTCACCCAGGCTGGAGTGCAGTGGCACCATCTCGGCTCTCTGCAATCTCCACCTTCTGGGTTCAAGTGATTCTCCTGCCTCAGCCTCCTGGTGTAGCTGGGATTACAGGCATGTGCCACCACGCCCAGCTACTTTGTATTTTTAGTAGTAACGGGATTTCACCATGTTGGCCAGGCTGGTCTCGAACTCATGACCTCAGGTGATCCCCCTGCTGGGCTTCCTAAAGTGCTGGGATTACAGGTGTGAACCACCGCTCCCCGCCTGGAAATTATTTTTTCTCATGTTTGAGACAGCTTGTTGGGGTTGTTGATGAAGCCATGCCTATAATAGTTTAGTAAATACTCTTATTATTCATTTGGCATCATTATCTGTTCTTTATAACAATACAACATTAATAGAAAAATCATACTATGAAGTGGAAAATTGTAAAACAAATGACAAAGACATAATATGTATACTACAAAAAGGTTCTTACGAACTGTGAAGAAATAGACGAAAGGTCTAAAAGAAAAATGAGCAAAGAATGGAAATAGGCAATTGACAGAAAAGAAAAACTAAATGGTTTGCATACAAATAATATGGTTGAATTCAGTATTGATCGGGGCCTACAAATTAAAGTAACGAGATGCCACTTTTAGCCAACAGAGTGGCAAAATTTAAAAGAAGAGTGATAAGAACTATTGCTGCCAGAGAGGAAAAAATCACTCCCATGAATTTCTTTTGGAAATATAAATGTTAATCCTTTTTTTAATGTTGATTTTTAAGTTCTGGGGTACATGTGCAGGATGTGCAGTTTGGTTACACAGGCAAATGTGTGCCACAGTGGTTTGCTACAGATGTACCTTTCAATAAAGTGTACTCACTCCCTGCCAGCACCTCCCGGGGAACCAGCCGGGTGGAGAGGACGGACGCACCCTCCTGAGAAGGCAAAACTCTTGCCCTGAGACACAAAGCCCTGAAAGTTTGTGCTGCTCTTTCCAGTGACAGAGATAAAAGGGTGGGCTCAGGAGGCAGTGTCCACCACTGGCAGGCAGAGCTCTTGGATTCTTGGCTAACTCTCCTCAATCTCCCTCCAGTTTGTCTTTTAAGACTTTCATGGTATTCCACTTTATTCAGAAGCTTTTAAGTTTTATAAGATCAAATCTGTCAGTCTCTTTCTTTATGGCTTCTGAATTTTATGTCTTGATTAGAAAACCATCTTCACATCAAGATTAGAACAGTCTTCTGCTGTTTTTTTCTGTGAAAGCAGCCATAGCTACATCGTGAGTGTGGCTGTGTTCCAATAAAACTTTTTTTATGAACACTAAAATATGAATTTGAACAGGATCAAGTTGTCGGCCTCTCACTCCTATAAACAGCTCCAGCCAGAAAATAAAACATCTGTGGATATGATACATTATGAATGCCTAGACTTAAAACATCAACCATAAGCTCCTCAAACGATAATTTGAGGATATGGTATCCTTGAATGATTTCAGTTTCTGCCTAGACTGAAACCATTACCTTTTGTCTTAGAACTTATACTTTCCGCTTCATTTCTAAACAGAATTTCTGCAGTTAACATAAAACAGTAAATAAAATAAAAATAACCATCATCAGCTGCAGGCTGGATAGGAATTCCATTCCGGTATCTTTCAAACTAGAATAGCAGAGTTTTATCTTCTGTGAGTTATCAAGGGCAAAAAGGCAGAGGGTAACCCAAGAAACTGAGCCAAGTCTGTAGCGAATGCCATCTTCAGCAAAGTTGTGAAAAAGATGTTTCATTCTCTGGCTAGGCGCGGTGGCTCACGCCTGTAACCTTGGCACTTTGGGAGGCCGAGGAGGGCAGATCACTTAAGGTCAGGTGTTCAAGACTAGCCTGGACAACATGGCGAAACCCTGTCTCTACTAAAAATACAACAACTTAGCCAGGCGTGGTGGCAGGCACCTGTAATCCCAGCTACTCCAGAGGCTGAGGCAGGAGAATGGCTTGAACCCAGGAGGCGGAGGTTGCAGTGAGCTGAGATGCTGTCTTGAGTGTGGGGCCACCATGATGAGACTAGTGTCCTTGTAAGAAGAGAAAGAGAAAGAAGAGAAGACAAGGCCATCTGCAAGCTGGAAAGAAGGCCCTCACCAGACATGGAATGCACTGGCATCCTGATTTTGGAATTCCCAGCCTTCAGCACTGTGAGGAATAAATTTCTGCTGTGTAAGCCATCCAGTCTATGGTATTTTTGTTATAGCATCCAAACTGCCTGAGACAGAGAATGACTGCTGAGTGGGCACAAGGTCTACCTTGGGGGTGATGAAAATGTTTTTGAACTAGTTAAAGGTGATGGTTGTACAACATTGTGAATATATTTAATTGCACACTTTAAGATGGTTAATTTTATGTTATCTGAATTTCACCTCAATAAGGAAAAGAAGGCTGGATGCTGTGGCTCATGCCTATAATCTCAGGCCTTTGGAAAGCCAAGATAGGTGGATAGCTTCAGTCTGGGAATTCAAGACTAGCTTGGGCAATATAGCAAAACCCCATCTCCACAAAAAAATACAAAAATTAGCCAGGTGCAGTGATAGCACTTGTAGTCCCAGCTACTAGGGAGGCTGAGGTGGGAGGCTTGCTTGGGCCTGGGAGATCGAGGCTGTAGTGTGCGAAGATCACACCACTGCACTCCAGCCTGGGTGACAGAGTGAGAGACCCTGTTTCAAAAAAATAAAAGAAAAAAAGAAAATGAAAAGAGGCAGGGCACAGTGGCTCATGCCTGTAATTCTAGCAGCTCATTAACCTGAGGTTGGAGAGCTGCTTGCGCCTAGGAGTTTAAGACCAGCCTGGGCAACATAGCAAGACCCCATCCCTATAAAAAAATTTACAAGTTAGCCATGCATGATGGCATGCACCTGCAGTCATAGCTACGTAGACAGCTGAGGCAGGAGGATCACTTGAACCAGGGAGTGTGAAGCTGCAGTGAGTTATGATTGTGCCACTGCACTCCAACCTGGGTGACACAGCGAGACCCCATCTCTTAAAAAAGAAGAAGAAGAAGAAGAAAAAAACAAATAAATAGTTACACCATCAAAAAAGTGAAAAGACAACCCACAGAATGGGAGAAAATATTTGCAGAGTTGACAAGGCACTTGCTTCCAAAATACATAAAGAACACGTACAACTCAATAGTAAAAAGATAAATAACTCAATTATAGAGTAGGTAGAGGCTTTAAAAAGACATTTTCCAAAAGAATTTATATGAATGGCCGATAGCACATGAAAAGATGCTCAACATAACCGTTAGAGAGATGCAAATCAAAGCTACCGTGAAGCGCCGCCTCACTCCCGCCAGGATGGCTACAACAAAAAAGACAGACAATAGCTAGTGTTAGTGAGGACGTGGAGAAACTGGAACCCTCATGCATTGCTGGTGGGAATGTGGTGCAGCCACTTTGGAAAACAGTGTGGCAATTCCTTAAAATGTTCAACAGAGTTACCATATGACCCAGCAATCCTATGGAGGATGGAGAAATGAAACACATGTCCACACAAAAACCTGTCTACAAATATTAGTAGCAGTATTATTCATAATAGCTAAAGGGTGAAAACAGCGCAAATGTCTACTAACCGATGAATGGGTAAACAAAATGTGGTATGTCTACACAATGGAAGGTTTTTCTGGCAATAAAAATAACTTAAGTACTGATACATACTACAACATGTATGAAACGAGAAAACATTATGCTAAGTGAAAGAAGCCAGACACTAAAGGCCACCTGTTGTATGATTTAACTCATGTGAAGGAGTTGCCTAGGGCTGGGGGTAGGGAGATGGGAGTGGTGACTAATGGGTACGGGGTTTCTTTTTGAGATTATAATGTTCTAAAATTAGATTATGGTGTTGACTGGACAACTCTGTGGATATGCCAAAACCATTGAATCGTACACATTAAATGAGTGAATGTATATGATATATGAATTATAACTCAATAAAGCTGTCATAGAAAAAATATAACAAAGAGATTAAAATCATAATGGGAGGCCAGGCAAGGTGGCTCACACCTGTAATCCCAGCACTTTGGGAGGCCAAGGTGGGTGGATCACTTGAGGCCAGGAGTTCGAAACCAGCTTGGTCAACATAGTGAAACCCCATCTCTAACAAAAATACAAAAAGTAGCTGGGTGTGGTGGTGTGCGCCTGTAACCCCAGCTACTCAGGAGGCTGAGGCAGAAGAATCACTTGAACTTGGGAGGCAGAGACTACAGTGAGCCAAGATTGCACCACTGCACTCCAGCTTGGGCGACAGAGTGAGATTCCGTCTCAAAAAAAAAGAAAAAAAAAATCCTAATGGCAACTGAAACAGTTATATATTATTGAGCAACAAGGTACCTCGAAGCTTAGCAGCTTACAGTAGCAAAGATTATATCACACAGTTGCTAAGGGTCAGGGATCCTGGAGTGGCTTTGCTGGGCAATTCTGGGTCAGTTTCTCATAAGGTTGAGGTCATGTTGCCCAGCTGATGCTGCCATCTCTGGAGATTCAGCTGGGGCTGGAGGATCTCTTGTTAAATTCATGTGGCTATTGGCAGGAGGTTTTAGTTATTTGCCAGATGGGTCTTTCCATGGGACTGTTCATGACATAACTTCCCCTAGAGTGAATGGTGAGAGAGGGAGAGTAAGAGCCCAAGACAGAAATTGTGGTCTTTTATAGCTTAGTCTTAGGAGGAACACACCTCCACGTCTGCAGTATTATCTTGGTCACAAAGACCACTCCTGGGACTATATACAAGGAGGTGAATACCAGGAGGTGGGGATCATTGGAAGTCATCTTGGACCACAATGTTATAACCACATGTATCACAGCAACAAATACCCAAAGTGTGGCAGAAACTGCTTAGTGTCCCCTAATATCCATTCTTCCTCTTTTCTACAGTATCAAGCCCCTCTTTCCACATTTTAGCTGGGTTCATGGCTGCCCACTTCATTTTCTAGCCCACCTTTGCAACCAGATTTTGCCATTTGATTAAGGTCTGGCCAGAGGGAAGTATGAGGAAGTGACGTGTATAACATTCTGGAGTGTGTTTACTGAAGAGAGGGGCTGGACCCTTCCAACTCCTCCCGTCCTGTTACAGGTAATATGGATGTTGGCTGAAGCGCCATCTTAGACCATGAGAACCAGGGCTACACTCTAGAGCTGGTAGAGTAGAAAGCTGGAAGCAGCCTGGGTTCTAGGAAAGTGCAGATTTACTATACCAGAGGCATGAGTCTTAGCTCCGGATTTTTATGAGATATTCAATCTTGTTTAAGGATCTGAATAATATAGGTATATAGAAAGTATAATACACATATGGAGAAAATTGCAGTGCTCTGTTGAATGACATACAGGCAGACATAAGTAAACAGAGAACTATACCGTGTCTGTATTTGGGAAGACTGAGTATCCTAAGAAAGGCAGCTGTCTCCAAATCTATACATTCAATGGATTTTTCAATAAAACTCTTGACCATCTTTCTTATAGAATTTACTAAGTTGGTTCTACAAATTCAAAAAAATTGCAAAATTCTTTGTGAGAGTAAAGGTCCAAGCATAATCAAGACAAGTTTGCAGAATGATACAAAGTGAGGGCTTTAAAACTTAAACTTAGTGTCTAAAAGTTAAAACAAAATGATGAGTGCAAAGAGGCTTCAACAGCACCCTGAACCTGTACTTTAACTGTCACATTTAATTAAAAAAAAAAATGTATAGCAAGTTTGGCAAATGTTAACATTTATTATGTTTGTGCATTTGGTACGAGTTGTTTGTTTCTCTGACTTTTCAACAGTTTTGAAATATTTCATAATACGAAATAATTAAAAATAAATACCTGGTAGGAGAATATTGAAGGAAGGAAGGAAGGAAAGAATGAATGAATGAATGAACGAAAGAAAGAAAAGAAAAAAAGAAGCAGAAGAAGAAAAGGAAGGAAGGAGAAGAAGGAGGAGGAGGAGGAGAAGAAGAAGGAAGAAGAGAAAGAGAGAAAGAAAGAAAGAAAGAAAGAAAGAAAGAAAGAAAGAAAGAAAGAAAAAAAGAAAGAAAGAAAGAAAGAAAAGAAAAGAAAGAAAGAGAAAGAAAGAAAGAAAGAAAGAGAAAGAAAGAAAGAGTGTCTTATGCCTTACTCTAAGGTCTTGTATCTCCTAAAAAGAGGCAGAGATGTGGTGAAGGAGCATGGGTTTTGGAGACAAACAGGAAATCTGACTTTATATCCTATTTCCCCCACTTTTTCTATGATGTTAGGCAAGTCATGCGACCTCTTAGCTCGAGTTTCTCATCTGGATAATGGGATAAAATACCCACTGCAGATGGCTGTCCTGAGGTCATCTCAGGTCAAGGTTAT
This sequence comes from Rhinopithecus bieti, assembly GCF_001698545.2. NCBI lineage: Eukaryota > Metazoa > Chordata > Mammalia > Primates > Cercopithecidae > Rhinopithecus > Rhinopithecus bieti. The sequence continues at coordinate 1,545,401 of NW_016816204.1, forward strand.
CTTTACCTGTGGGCACTGCCGTTGATACAACTGATTAAAGCTTCTCTCTACACATTTGAAAGATCATAAAAAACAGAAATTCAAAGCTGTTCAGATCATTTCTGCTTACTTCTATGAAATAAGTGCCTAAGATATCACATCGGGGTGATTTCTTTGCTCTTTGCTCAATCATGCTCTAGGTTTATGGAATCTTGCTTGAATTTCCTGCAAGTTAAAACCCTTTTGTGGTGTTGTTACAATTCTGATTCCTTAAGTGTACGATCAAGTTGTGTTCCGTTTGTTCTTTGAGTGGTGTATGGTCTTGCAGTGGTTAAGGAATGAGGAAGCTTGAGCTTTAGTTGGGTTTTGCCATGGCCCTTATCTTCAAGGTTATGCATTTAAAAAACATTAGAAATGTCAGTAAATAAGTGCTCACTGGGTGCGGTGGCTCACGCCTGTAATCCCAGCACTTTGGGAGGCCGAGGCAGGTGGATCACTTGAGGTCAGGAGTTCGAGACCAACCTGGCCAACATGGTGAAACCCTGTCTCTTCTAAAATTACAAAAATTAGCTGGGCATGGTGGCACATACCTGTAATCCCAGCTACTTGGGAGGCTGAGGCAGGAGAATTGCTTGAACTCAGGAGGCAGAGGTTGCAGTAAGCCAAGATCACACCACTGTACTCCAGCCTGGGTGACAGAGAGAGAACCTGTCTCAAAAAAAAAAAAAAACAAAAAAACAAACAAACAAACAAAAAAAACCTCATGAGATTTTTTGAGATTAGGAGAAAAAGTCAAAGTCATCTGAAAGTCGTTATTCTTCTGTGACATCACCATCATCATCACCTGATTTGGATGTGAGGAACAGTGACTTTTAAAGAAAAAGTGAAATATGCTTTTAGAAAATTTTCATTTGATGAATGTTCCCAAATGCTTGATTTCTAAATATTTCTTCTTGCTTTCCTTTCTTCCTCCTGCAAGGAAAGGCACCGATGCCCAGACCTGGCTACAAGCCCCAAGAGCCCAACGGCTGCGGCTCCTATTTCCTGGGTCTCAAGGTACCAGAAAGTGTATGTACTGCCAGCATTACCTTCTTGGTTGATTGGTTTTGACTGAGAGCAATCCTAGAGTTATCCTTGATGGAAGTGATTGTTTCTGGAAAAAAGTTGAGCAATACAATTAAGTATTTTAAATTGGATATGAGGGAGAGAATTTTCAAAGAAGATATGTGATTTCCTTTTCCCAGGGACAGCTGTCCCTCAGATAAACCCTTGGTAGTGGATCAGAACTTTGAAATCACCACTGAAAATGTCAGCTGAGACTTAGGACATCACAACATAACTTAATTTGAGATAGATCTGACAGGTTTGACTTATTGAAATTAGTGGACCATTCCAGTGACGTGCCGGAGCCAGCTGGTGCTGGCCAGTGAGAGCTGATTGTTGCATATTGTCATGACTTTTGCAAGCAGCTGACTTCATGTTAGTAGTGCCAAACTGGCTATGTTTGGAGTGCTGACATCATAGAAATCTGCAAACACACAAACATACCCCATGCCCAGCTAATTTTTGTATTTTTGGTAGAAACGGGGGTTTCACCATGTTGGCCAGGGTGGTCTCGAACTCCTGACCTCAAGTGATCCACCCACCTCGGCCTCCCAAAGGTGACTGGGATTACAGTCATGAGCCACCACGCCCAGACACATGTGGCATTTTATGAACTTAGTTACACAGTTTATGCCACTACATTTACAGTTGTTTATAGGTTGCTTAGTAAGCATGGGTGTGTGTGAGATGTTGTGTTTTAACTACAGCCCTCTTGTGATCAGGAGCTGTGTGTTCTATACCCACTCTACTTTCCAACACATCCACACACACTCACACATACACACCCTTAAAATAGTGCTGTCTGGGATGCTGGTGATCTCTTGATGAACTGAGGCTGAATTTTTTTATACTTCTTAGCCGTAGAATCCTTTGCTCACACAAAATCTCATATGGGAATGTTAAGTGTTAATTACATTTACAAGCCCTGTGGCTCTGCTCTCTTGACTACCCTTCTGGTCTCTATTTTCATTACTGTAAGCTGCCTCTGGATTTTAAAATTATTAACATCTAAAAAAAAAAAAAAAAAGGTGAAAAATGGGCCAGAATCGTTTATTGAACTAATAACTAAGTGACAATGAAAACTTTTAATCCTATGACTGTTGGCATTTTACTGAGTCATTGGTGTTTCTGAATTGATCGGGATATGCAATAGAAATGTGAGAACCAGCTAGTTAATAACAAGGTGGGCAAGGTTGCCTAAGGTCCTTAGTCTAAACGTGGCATTTCTTCCCCTTCTTTTCCCTTCCTTCCCTTTTCCCCAGATGGACTTGGGCATTCCAGCAATGACCAAGTGCTGCAACCAGCTGGACGTCTGCTATGACACGTGCGGTGCCAACAAATATCGCTGTGATGCAAAATTCCGATGGTGTCTCCACTCCATCTGCTCTGACCTTAAGCGGAGTCTGGGCTTTGTCTCCAAAGTGGAAGGTAGGTATCTCAATGGCATGTACAGTGCACAGGGAGTTTTGTTCCTGTTTTCACACCGAGATATAGCCAGAACCCCTTGAGTCAAAGAGATCATCAGAGCTAACTGAATATTCTTGACAGAACACTGTGGCTGAGCAAGAAATGGTGAAGGAAAGATTCTGGGCACTCCTTCACTAAAGTTCTTGCTGTCCTGCCCGCGAGCTGCTGGCACCACTCCTGAAGGTAAACGACTACACCAAAGCCTTCCCAGAAAAAATAAAAATCTATCATTTAAGGCTGGAGAAGGAATTGCCCAACTGGCTTGGATTATCCATTCCACTGTTAAATAATTTTCCATATCAGGAATTCTTCCTTATAGGACCACATGGTTTGGCTTAAGCCTTTTTTGTGTGTTTGTTTTGTTTTCAGTCAGGGTAGGAATTCAAAAAACTTTTTCTGTGTAAAGATCTCCATACACTTGAGGACAATTATTTTATTTAAAATTAAAAAAAATTTTTTTGAGACAGAATCTCATTCCGTCACCCAGGCTGGAGTGCAGTGGTGTGATTTTGGCTCACTACAACCTCTGTTTCCGGGTTCAGGTGATTCCTGTGCCTCAGCCTCCCATGTAGCTGGGATTATAGGCATGTGCCACCATGCCCAGCTGATTTTTGTATTTTTAGTAGAGATGGGGGTCTCGCCATGTCACCCGGGCTGGCCTCGAACTCCTGAACTCAAGCGATCTGCCTGCCTCAGCCTCCCAAAGTGCTGGGATTACAGGCGTGAGCCACCATGCCCAGCAAGGATAGTTATTTTAAACAACTGCTTTGCTACCTAGTTTCTAGCACTGACTATTTCTTTTTCCTAATTTACTTAGGAAGTTTTTACTCTCTCAGTTTCTGAAGCCAGGATATTGCATCCAGGTGTGAATTAGCATTTTCTATTTTTAGAAGACAAGAGTTGAAATGCAGGCTGATAAAGAGCTGGCTCCACACCACAGACAGTGTCTGCAGTAAAGAGAATTTTGGATCTTTTCATAGATCAATGTCTAGAGTGCAGTCTGGAGGTGAAGGTGTGAGGGCTTGGAAATGTGAATAATTCAGTGTGCCCTATGAAAGGGAGTATCATTCTATTTTGTTTCTACAGAGGGTGAAAAAGTACCTGCTGCTAATCTATGGTCAGGTCAAGTTACTTTCTGCAAGCAATGTCCCATTGATTCATTCTCTCAAATATCTCTTTCATATCCCACTTGCCTGGTTACTGCAAATTAACCCAGTCTCTGTGTCCCATCTAATTGATGGTCACCATTGGGACCAGATATGCCACACAAATCTGATCATCTTGACCCCCTGTGTAAATCATTCAGTACATTCCTCCTTGTGGATTAAATCCACACTCCTCAGTATGCCGTACATAGCCCTTTCTGATTCAGCCCTAGCCTTCCTCCCCACCATCATCTTGGGCATTCCTGGTCTCTCTCCTGACTCCTGCCTCAGTGGGCTCAGAACTGTCCCTTCGTAGATTCTACAAAGAGTGTTTCCAACCTGGTGAATCAAAACACAGGTTCCATTCTGTGAGATGAATCCACACATCACAAAGCACTTTCACAGATAGCTTGTTTCTAATTCATTTTTTGCATGTTATTCGATTTTTCCTTATAGGCCTCAATGGTCTCAGAAATAACCCTTCTCAGATTCTACAGAAAGAGTGTTTCGAACCTGGTGAATCAAAACACAGGTTCCTTTCTGTAAGATGAATCCACACATCACAATGCATTTTCAGATAGCTTGCTTCTAGTTTTTATCGCGGGATATTAGATGTTTTTCTTATAGCCCTCAATGGGCTGAGAAATGTCCCTTTGTAGATTCTACAAAAAGCATGTTTCCAACCTGGTGAATCAAAACACAGGTTCCATTCTGTGAGATGAATCCACCCATCATACAGCATTTTCAAAGATTGCTTATTTCTCATTTTTATCACAGAATATTCTATTTTTCCTTATGGGCCTCAGTAGGCTCAGAAATGTCTCTTTGTAGATTCTGCACAGAGTGTTTCCAACCTGGTGAATCAAACTACTTGGGTAGATGGCCCATTCCTTTCTGCCCCTGTGTGAAACACACTAATCATTCATTTTTTGTTGTTGTTGAAACAGATTTATTGTTACAATTCACACACGATACAATTCTCCCATTTAAATGCTTTTAAATATGTTCACAGAGTTATGCAGTCAATCCCACAGTCAATTTTAGAACACATTCATCACCCTGAAAAGGAACCCCAGGGCCATTAACAGTCTCTCCCCAAACTCCCCCTGCCCAGCTTGAGGAAATCATGAATCTACTTTCTACCTCTAGAACTGCCTATTCTGGACATTTCATATAAATGGAATCATACAATATATGGTTTTCTGTGACTGACTTACTTCACTTGGCAAGGTTTATCCATGTTGTAGAATGTATCAGTATTCCATTCCTTTTTATTGCTGAATAATACTCCATTGTATGGCTGTAACGTATTTTCTTTTTTTTTCTTTTTTTTTTTAAATTCTACTTTAAGTTCTAGGGTACGTGTGCACAAAGTGCAGGTTTGTTACATATGTATACACGTGCCATGTTGGTGTGCTGCACCCACTAACTCGTCATTTACATTAGGTATATCTCCTAATGCTATCCCTCCCCCATCCCTCCACCCCACAACAGGCCCTGGTGTGTGATGTTCCCCACACTGTGTCCAAGTGTTCTCATTGTTCAATTCTCAACTATGAGTGAGACCATGCGGTGTTTCGTTTTCTGGCCTTGTGATAGTTTGCTCAGAATGATGGTTTCCAGCTTCATTCATGTCCCTACAAAGGACATGAACTCATCCTTTTTACGGATGCGTAGTATTCCATGGTGTATATGTGCCACATTTTCTTAATCCAGTCTATCATCAATGGACATTTGGGTTGGTTCCAAGTCTTTGCTATTGTGAATAGTGCCGCAATAAACATACGTGTGCATGTGTCTTTATAGTACCATGACTTACAATCCTTTGGGTATATACCCAGTAATGGGATGGCTGAACCAAATGGTATTTCTAGTTGTAGATCCTTGAGGAATTGCCACACTGTCTTCCACAATGATTGAACTGGTTTACAGTCCCAACAACAATGTAAAAGTGTTTCTATTTCTCCACATCCTCTCCAGCACCTGTTGTTTCCTGACTTTTTAATGATCGCCATTCTAACTGGTGTGAGATGGTATCTCATTGTGGTTTTGATTTGCATTTCTCTGATGACCAGTGATGATGAGCATTTTTTCATGTGTCTGTTGGCTGCATAAATGTCATCTTTTGAGAAGTGTATGTTTATATCCTTCGCCCACTTTTTGATGGAGTTGTTTGATTTTTTCTTGTAAATTTGTTTGAGTTCTTTGTAGATTCTGGATATTAGCCCTTTGTCAGATGGGTAGATTGTAAAAATTTTCTCCCATTCTGTAGGTTGCCGTTGCTCCTTTCCACATTTAGTGCTTCCTTCAGGTGCTCTTGTAAGGCAGGCCAGGTGGTGACAAAATCTCTCAGCATTTGCTTGTCTGTAAAGGATTTTATTTCTCCTTCACTTATGAAGCTTAGTTTGGCTGGATATAAAATTCTGGGTTGAAATTCTTTTCTTTAAGAATGTTGAGTATTGGCCCCCACCCTCTTCTGGCTTGTAGGGTTTCTGCCAAGAGATCCGTTGTTAGTCTGATGGGCTTCCCTTTGTTTTGTGGGTAACCCGACCTTTCTCTCTGGCTGCCCTTAATATTTTTTCCTTCATTTCAACTTTGGTGAATCTGACAATTATGTGTCTTGGAGTTGCTCTTCTCCAGGAGTATCTTTATGACATTCTCTGTATTTCCTGAATTCAAATGTTGGCCTGCCTTGCTAGGTTGGGGAAGTTCTCCTGGATAATATCCTGAAGAGTGTTTTCCAACTTGGTTCCATTCTCCCCATCACTTTCAGATATACCAATCAAACATAGATTTGGTGTTTTCACATAGTCACATATTTCTTGGAGGCTTTGTTCATTTGTTTTTACTCTTTTTTCTCTAAACTTCTCACTTCATTTCATTAATTTGATCTTCAGTCACTGATACCCTTTCTTCCACTTGATCGAATTGGCTACTGAAGCTTGTGCATGCATCATATAGTTCTCATGCCATGGTTTTCAACTCCAACCGGTGGTTTAAGGTCTTCTCTATGCTGTTTATTCTAGTTAGCCATTCGTCTATTCTTTTTTCAAGGTTTTTAGCTTCTTTGCGATGGGTTCAAACATCCTCCTTTAGCTTGGAGAAGTTTGTTATTACCAGTTGTCTGAAGCCTTCTTCTCTCAACTCGTTAAAATCATTCTCCATCCAGCTTTGTTCTGTTGCTGGTGAGGAACTGCATTCCTTTGGAGGAGAAGTGGTGCTCTGATGTTTAGAATTTTCAGCTTTTCTGTTCTGGTTTCTCCCCATCTTTATAGTTTTATCTACCTTTGGTCTTTGATGACGGTGACATACAGATGGGGTTTTGGTGTGGATGTCCTTTGTTTGTTAGTTTTCCTTCTAACAGTCAGGCCCCTCAGCTGCAGGTCTGTTGGAGTTTGCTGGAGGTCCACTCCAGACCCTGTCTGCCTGGGTATCACCAGCGGAGGCTGCAGAACAGCAAATACTGCAGAACGGCAAATGTTCCTGCCTGATCCTTCCTCTGGAAGCTTCATCTCAGAGGGGCACCCAGCTGTATGAGATGTCTGTCGGCTCCTACTGGGAGGTGTCTCCCAGTTAGGCTACTCAGGGGTCAGGGACCCACTTGTGGAGGCAGTCTGTCCATTCTCAGATCTCAAACTCCATGCTGGGGGAACCACTACTCTCTTCAAAGCTGTCAGACAGGGATGTTTAAATCTGCAGAAGTTTCTGCTGCCTTTTATTCAGTTATGCCCTGCCCCGAGAGGTGGAGTCTACAGAGGCAGGCAGGCCTCCTTGTGCTGCAGTGGCCTCCACCCAGTTCGAGATTCCCAGCAGCTTTGTTTACCTACTCAAGCCTCAGCAATGGTGACATCCCTCCCCAGCCTCGCTGTCCCCTTGCAGTTTGATCTCAGACTGCTGTGCTAGTGGTGAGCGAGGCTCCGTGGGCGTGGGACCCTCTGAGCTAGGTGCAGGATATAATCTGGTATGCTTTTTGCTAAGACCATTGAAAAAGTGCAGTATTAGGGTGGGAGTGTCCTGATTTTCCAGGTACCATCTGTCACGGCTTCCTTTGGCTAGGAAAGGGAATTCCCTGACCCCTTACGCTTCCCGGGTGAGGCGATGCTTCGGCTCACACTCCGTGGGCTGCATCCACTGTCCAACAAGCCCCAGTGAGATAAACCTGGTACCTCAGTTGGAAATGCAGTTGGAAATGCAGAAATCACCCGTCTTCTGCATCACTCACGCTGGGAGCTGTAGACTGGGGCTGTTACTATTTGGCCATCTTGGAACCTCCCTCAACATATTTTCTTTATCCATTCATCAATTGATGGACATTTGTGTTGTTTCTACCCTCTGGCTATTATGAATAATACTGCTATGAACACATGTATGCACAAATTTTTGTGGAAACATATGTTTTCATTTCTTTTGGGTATGTATCTAGGAGAGGAATTGCTAGGTTAAATGGTAACTCTATGTTTAACATTTTGAAGAGCTGCCAAACTGTTTTCCAAAGTGGCCACACCATTTTGCATTCCCACCAGCAAATTGTGAAGGCTCAGGCTCTTCCACATCCTCACCATCATTTGTCATTATCTGTCTTTTTAATTATAGACCCTACTCCCTGTGAAGTTGTATCTCATGGTGATTTTAATTTGCATTTCCCTGACAATTACTGATATTGGGCATCTCTTTAGGTGCTTATTGGCCATTGTATATATACTTGGATGTCTATTAGGATTCTTTATCTCTTTTTAAATTGTGTTGTCTTTTTATTATTGAATTGTAAGAGTTCTTTATATTTTCAAGTCCTTTATCAGATATATGATTAGCAGATATTTTCTCCCCCCTTTTTTTTTTGTTTTTTTCCCCTTACTTTCTTGATGGTATTATTTGCAGCACAGAAGTTTCAAATTCTAAGTCCAATTTATCTATTTTTTTAATCTGTTCTTTTGTCATTTGTACTTTTGGTGTCATACGTAGTAATGCTTTGCCTAACCCGAGGTCACAAAGATTTACTCATGTTTTCTTCTAAGAGTTTCATTGTTGTAGCTCTTAACATTTAGGTCTGTGATTCATTTTGAATTAATATTCGTATATGGTGTAAGAAAAAGGTCCAGGCCAGGCTCAGTGGCTCAAGCCTGTAATCCCAGCACTTTGGGAGGCCGAGACGGGCGGATCACGAGGTCAGGAGATCGAGAACATCCTGGCTGGCACGGTGAAACCCTGTCTCTACTAAAAAATACATAAAACTAGCCGGGCGAGGTGGTGGGCGCCTGTAGTTCCAGCTACTAGGGAGGCTGAGGCAGGAGAATAGTGTGAACCCGGGAGGTGGAGCTTGCAGTGAGCTGAGATCCGGCCACTGCACTCCAGCCTGGGC
>NW_016816204.1:1554773-1572262 GCF_001698545.2 Rhinopithecus bieti
CAAAAAAAAAAAAAAAAAAAAGAAAAAAAGAAAAGGCCCAATTTCATTCTTTTCTATGTGGATATTCAGTTGTTCTGGCACTGTTTGTTGAAAAGACTATTCTTTCCTACATTAAATTATCTTTGCATGCTTGTCAAAAATCAATTGACCATAAAGGTTAAGATTTATTTCTAGACGCTCAGTTCTATTCCACTGATCTATGTCAGGACCATGCTGTCTGTTACTGTTGTTATGCAGTAAATTTTGAAATCAAGATGTGTTCTTAAACTGTGTACTTTTTTGTCAAAACTATTTTGGACATTCTGGGTCCCTCATATTTCCATATGAATTTTAGGAACTGTTAGTCAATTTCTCCAAGGAATGGCAGCTAGAATTTTGAGAGGGTTATCATTGAATCTATAGATCAATTTGAGAATATTGCCATCTTAACAAAATTATATTTATATCAATGTCCTTTCCATTTATTTAGGTCTTCTTTATTTCAACAATGTGTTTATAGTTTTCACAGTACAAATCTTGGACTTCTGTTAAATTTATTCCTGAGTATTTTACTCTTTTTAATGCTATTGAAATGTAATTGTATTTAAATTTTATTTTCAGATCATTTACTAATAATGTATAGAAATACATTTGATTTTTGTACATTGATCTTATATCCTGCAACACAGCTGAAATAACTCCTTAGTTCTAATTGATTTTTTTCATGGATTCCATAGGTTTTTCTATATATAAGATAATGCCATCTGCTTTTCATCTTCCTTTACAATTTGGATTTTTAAAATTTTTTTCTCTTGCCTACTTGCCCTGGATAGAGCTTCCAATACAACATTGAATAGAAGTGTTGTGAGTGGACATTGTTGTCTTGTTTCTGATCTTAGAGTAAAAGCATTTCGTCTTTCACCACTGAGCATGATTGTTAGCTATGGCTGTCTCTAGACGGTCTTTATCAGGTTGTGGGAGTTCTCCTCTTTTCCCAGTTCGTTGAGTGTTTTTTGTTGTTGTTGTTGTTGTTTATTTTTCTTCTTCTTCTTCTTTTTTTTTTTCCTGAGACAGAGTTTCACTCTTATGCCCAGGCTGGAGTGAAGTGGTGTGATCTCGGCTCACTGCAACATCCGCACCCCGGGTTCAAGCAATTCTCCTGTCTTCGCCTCCTGAGTAGCTGGGATTACAGGCGCCCGCCACCATGCCTAGCTAATTTTTGTATTTTTAGTAGAGACAGTGTTTCACCATGTTGGCCAGGCTGGTCTGGAACTCCTGACCTCAGGTGCTCCACCTGCCTTGGCCTCCCAAAGTGCTAGGATTACAGGTGTGAGCCACTGCATCTGGCTGAATGTTTTTATCATGAAAAAGTGTTGGATGTTTTCAAATGTTTTTTCTGCATCTATTGAGATGATCATGTGGTATTTGTTCTATATTCTATTGATGTAGTGTATCATATTAATTGATTTTAGTATAGTTTAGCATTCTTAGGCTAAATCACACTTAGTCATGATGTAAACCTTTTTATATGTTGCTGGATTCAGTTTACTAGTATTTTGTTGAGGATTTTGCATCTATAGTCAAAAGAGATACTAGTCTATAGTTTGTTATTTTTGTGATGTCTTTGGTTTTGGTATCAGAGTAATATTGACCTCGTAAAATGAGTTGGGCAATGATCCCTTCTCTCCTAATTTTTTAAAAAGTTTAGAAAGGATTGATATTAATTCTTTAAATGTTTGGTAAAATTCCCCAGTAAAGCCAAGTAGAACTGGATTTCTTTGGGGAAGTTTTAAATAACTAAATCACCAGCTTGGGTTAGTAATTGTATTTGTATACACTAACAATCTATTCATATTTTCTATTCTTCTTGAGTCAGTTTCAGCAGTTCATGTCTTTCTACAAACTTGTCCATTTCATCCAAGTTATCCACATTTTTTGGCATGTAGTTATTCATCGTATTCCCTTGTAATCACTTTTATTTTTATTTTTTTGAGACGGAGTCTCACGGTGTCGCCCAGGCTGGAGTGCAGTGGCGTGATCTTGGCTCACTGCAAGCTCTGCCTTCGGGTTCACGCCATTCTCCTGCCTCAGCCTCCTGAGTAGCTGGGACTACAGGCGCCCGCCACCACACCCTGCTAATTTTTTGTATTTTTTGTAGAGACAGGGTTTCACTGTGTTAGCCTAGAGGGTCTCGTTAGCCAGGAGGTCTCCTGGCCTCTGATCTGCCTGCTTCGGCCTCCCAAAGTGCTGAGATTACAGGCGTGAGCCACCGTGCCTGGCCCTAATCCTTTCTATTTCTGTAAGATTGTTGGTGACATTTCTTTCTTATTCCTGAATTTGATAATTTGAATCCTCTCTTTTTTTCTTGGTTAGTCTAGCTAAAAGTTTGTCAACATTTTTTATCTTTTCCATGAACCAACTTAAAAAAATTGATATATCATTCACATACCGTAAAATATACCTTCACTTCAGTGGTTTTTGTATATTCACAGAATTGTACAACCATCACCACAATCTAATTCTAGAACATTTTCATTAGTCCCAAAAGAAACCCTGTAGCCATTAACAGTCATTACTCATTACCTTCCTTACCCCACCCCAGCCCTAGACAATCTCTGTTTTACTCTCCGTATGGATTGCCTATTCTGAAAATTTCATATAAACGGAATCATACAATATGTGGCCTTTTGTGTCTGGCTTCTTTTACTTAACATAATGTTTTCAAGATTCATCCATGTTTTAGTATGCATCAGTACTTCGTTTTCCTGACCATTCTTTAGTTTAAACTTAGGTATCTTACTTCCTCTAAGATACCTCCCCTAATAACCCTTGCTGCAAAGGGATAGAGACCCTTTCTGTGGGCTCTCATACCACCTTGGGGTTATTTTCATCATGAAGTAGTGTAGCTATCTGTTTACCTGTCCACCTCTTTATCCAAACTATGGAGTCCTTAAGTTGAGGATGATGCCTTTTGTCTCTGTATCCTTGGCTCCTAAGACAGTGGCTAACAAACATATCCAACACATGCAAATGTTTTTCCATCAACGAACGGTTGTTCATCCAGTACTTGAACAGTGAAAACTATAGGCGAGATTGGGTGTGTTCCGGGTGGTATGTCCATAGATGGGAAAGCTATGGAAAACATAAAAGAGGGAGTCTTCTGCAAAAAATATTCTCCATGGAGTGAGCACGGTGGTGAGGGAGGTTCTGGTTGCTCACCATTGTTTTGACCAAGGGCCCACATGCAAGGGCACCTCCAGGTGTCTTCTGCTTTATTGGATTGGGTGGGAGCTTTTCTGAGAATGTTCTCTGAAATGTATGCTCTTCCTTTGAATTCTGTATTTGGATTACTGTCTCTACTTTCCTCTGGGTATCATGTCATCTCTGGAAGTACAGTTCCTCTTCAAAATTACTCAATGTTAACCTTTCTATCCCTCTTCATCTTTTTCAAGTAGCCTGTGATTCCCTGGTTGACACTGTGTTCAACACCGTGTGGACTTTGGGCTGCCGCCCCTTTATGAATAGTCAGCGGGCAGCTTGCATCTGTGCAGAGGAGGAGAAGGAAGAGTTATGAGGAAGAAGTGATTGCTTCCCGGTTTTGAGTGACACCACAGCTGTCAGCCTTCGAGATGTCAATCTTCGAGTCAGCGTGACTCATTTGTTCTTCCAACAGTTTGGACACCACAAAGCAGGAGAAAGGTAACATTTTTCTACACCTGGAAAGTGACTCCTATCCTTTGAGGAAAATTGAAAAAAACATGGAGTGGTTTGAAGGCTACTCTTCATTTAAGACTGCTCTCCCCAACCAAGACACGTTGCCTGGAAATTCAGTTCTTAGCTTAAAGACTAAAATGCAAGAAAACCCTGCAATTCCTGGACCTGACAATTATATTCATGAGTGAAATTGTGGGGAGTCCAGGCATTTGGGAGGCAATGACTTTCTGCTGGCTCATGTTTCAGTTGCCAGTAAGCATCTCACATTTAATAAAGTGTACTTTTTAGAACATTTGGATAGAGATGAATGAATTCCATTATCACCAATATGCTTCCATTTCACTTAGAAGAGACCAAAACCCAACCTGGTAAGTTCCACCGATGACCACAGTTATTCCCACTGATGCTAAAAAGAGAAAACAGGTGGGCAGGTTCAGAGGCTTACCTGATTAAGGCCAATGGAGGAGAAGGTCAGATGGAATTAGGTCTCTGAGGATTCATTTTTCCCTTCGGTGACCTAACCCTGCTGGTATTCCCAGTTACTAAATGATGTTAGAGTCATGCTAAGATCTGAGATGTACTTGGTAAGAGTTACTAACGGAGCTGGCTAGGAAAAGTTCCTGCAGCCTGTCGGGAGTGAGAGACAAGTGGCCATTCCCTAACTTGCGAGTCACAACCCTAACCATGGATTAGAATCACCTGAGAATCCTTTAAAACAAACCAATAAAGAATACACACTGGTATTTTATAAATGTTTTCCAGGTGATTCTGCTGCACAGAAGGGCTGGGGGCCACTAATCTACAGCAGAAATTGGCCCACTAAGTCCTGTCGACCAAGCCTAGCCCAAAGCCTGTTGTTGTTGTTGTTGTTGTTGTTTGTTTATTTGTTTGAGACGGAGTCTCACTCTGCCGTCCAGGCTGGAGTGCAGTGGCTAGATCTTGGCTCACTGCAACCTCCGCCTCCTGGGTTCAAGCAATTCTCCTGTCTCAGCCTCCTGAGTAGCTGGGATTACAGATGCCTGCCACCAGGCCTGGCTAATTTTTGTATTTTTAGTAGAGACGGGGGTTTCACCATGTTGGCCAGGCTGGTCTCGAACTCCTGATCTCAAATAATCCGACCACCTCGGCCTCCCAAAGTGCTGGGTTTACAGGCGTGAGCCACCACACCTGGCTCAAAGCCTGGTTTTGAATCCTTTTTTGGAATAACCATGCTCACATTTGTTTACATATTCTCTGTGGCTGTCCTTGTACTACAACAGCAAAGTTGAGTAGCTGTGACAAAGACTGCAGGGCCCAGAAAGCCTAATACATTTACCAGTTGGCTTTTACAGAAAAGTTGCTGACTTCTATCTAAATCCTTTTTTCCTTGCCCTTACTTTTGTTAATTTTACTTTTCTACTAAGAACTATTAAATGTAGCATTTTGTTTGTTTGTTTTTTGGGATTTGGGGTTTTCTTTGAAACAAGGTCTCACTCTGTCACCCAGGCTGGAGCACTACCATGGCTCACTGCAGCCTCAACCTCCTGAGCTCAAGCAATCCTCCTACCTCAGCTCCCCAAGTAGCTGGAACCACAGTGGCACACCACCATGCCAGGCGAATTTAAAACAATTTTTTTGTAGAGACGAAGTCTCACTATGTTGCCTAGGCTAGTCTTGAGCTCCTGGGCTCAAGGAAATCTCCCACCTTGGCCTCTGAAGTGCTGGGATTGCAGGCATGAGCCACTGAGCCTAGGCTGCAGCAACTTTTAAAACTAAAAGCAGAAAACTTTTCTGATCTTATGTAAAGGCCATAAAATTAATTGGCATATAAAGAAATTGGAGTTAACTGCAGATAAAATTTATCTTTGTGGTTTATATTTTTATTTTTTGTGGTTTATAAGTTTATTTCAATAAAACTTATTAAGTACCTACAAAACAGAGTATGGCAGAATTGTATACTTTTTCCTATTATCTTATCAACCTGAGGGTACAGAATACCAAATAACAGGGAATATGGTACCAAACTTTAATTCTGTTACATCTCATTGAAGCACTTAAATATATGTTGATGAATTTATTAATATTTATTAGGTAAAAATATTTCACTTAAGGCAATATATTAGAAGCATCAAAAGATGGCCGGGCACGGTGGCTCACGCCTGTAATCCCAGCACTTTGGGAGGCTGACGTGGGTGGATCACCTGAGACCAAGAGTTCAAGCCAGCCTGGTCAACCTGGAAAAACTCTACTAAAAACACAAAATTTAGCTGGGTGTGGTGGTACATGCCTGTAGTCCCAGCTATTCAAAAGACTGAGGCAGGAGAATTGCTTGAACCCGGGAGGCAAAGGTTACAGTGAGCTGAGATTGCGCCACTGCACTTCAGCCTGGGTGACACAGCGAGACTCTATCTCAAAAAAAAAAAAAAAAAAGAGAGAGAGAAAGAAAAAGAAAATAGTATGAGGCAGAAAAACCAAATACTACTTTTAAAATTATATACTGTTTTATTGATAAACTTCCAAATCCCCTATCATTAGTCTGCATTTGAATTGAAATTACAAAGTATAACTATTATTTACATATTTAAGGAGTCACTGGGTATTTAAGTCATAATTTCAGTAACTGTTTAATTTTTCTAGGGTTTATTACTTGAAATATTATACCCGGCTTCTGATTTTATGATCTGATTGCATCGTACATGAGGTATTTAAGTGTAGGAAGGAAATGAGAGAAATGGGGTGAGTGTCTTTCTGGGTGGACAGTTTAGTTTTCAGCCCTAGAAACATGAAACCCCACCCAGGCCACGTTGTTCAGCAGTGCTGTGGCCTGTGCGGACCGAATGGACCAGAATCAGAGTGAGTTGGTGCTGGGAGTCTGAACTCACAGTGTGAAGTCTGAGCCTAGGTGTTGGCGGTTGTTCTTAGAGGGCCAGGGGGAGAAGCTCCAAAGAGCAGAGCCACCCAATACAGGGACTCGAGGTGTGGCTGCGAACTAGTCCTCCCAGTCGATACGGATGGGGCCGCCTGTTAGCGTCTGGCTCTGTAGACCGGCTGAGTCCTCTCCTCCTACCCCGCGACGCATTCGCCGGTGGCAACCCTGGGCACAGCGGGAACGCTCATCCAACACTCCACAGACAAGAACCCGGCAGTGCAGAAACACTTCCTGAAGAGATGATCACGATTGTTAATAAAAACAATAACTGCTGCCACTTGGGGGGCACCCTCAAGGAGCCAGACACAATACTCAATGTTCCCAAACATCATCTCATGTAATCTTAACAAGGACACCCACAAGTAGAGGTTATCATCCCCGTTTTACAGATAAGGAAACAGACAGAGAGGTTAAGGAACTTGCCAAAATGTACACATTTAGTAAAAAATGTGGTAAACATTGCATTTAAGTCACGTGGGTGATTAAAAAACCCATATTCATAACTCCTGCATGGAGCTGGAACAGAAGAGGCCTTTGTGAAGTAACATCTACTAGAACATCTTCCTTCTTCACACCAAGGTCTGGGGATAGCATTGGCTCCCATGCACTTGTGCTGTCAAATAACTAGTGTTCTCTGCAAGCGCCTTTCTGTAGGTAACTGCCTGGGCTTCCTGCCTGATTGAGGGTGATCAGGATCAGCCATCATTGTTAGCAATTGTTCTGTAACCATGGTATAGCTGGAATGGACCCGCGTATACTTACAAGCAGTGTGGAAAAGAATGTTGGTCTCTTCAACTTCCTTTTGTTTAAATGTTTCAACAACCACACTCTAACAACAACGATAAAAAACTTTCAGCTTATCTCACTACAACCTTTTCTATATAGCCCTTTATAACCTCTATCCATGAGTATACATGTTTTTTAAATGTAATATATTTAATATGCCTGTAAATTGTTATGACAACAGTTATTATGTCGGCTTTTCCCATATTTATCATTTTAATAACCTTATTATTGCATTAAATTGATATACTGTGGCCCTTAGCCCTGTTTGTTTGGGGCTTTTTCTTTACCCCCTTATAACAACGCTCTACAGACACTTCCAACACACCTTGTCCGTTTTGGCTTAAAAATTTTTTTGGGGCCGGGCACGTTGGCTCATGCCTGTAATCCCAGCACTTTGGGAGGCCGAGGTGGGTGGATCACAAGGTCAGGAGATCAAGACCATCCTGGCTAACACGGTGAAACCCCGTCTCTACTAAAAATACAAAAAATAAGCCAGGTGTGGTGGCGGGCACCTGTAGTCCCAGCTACACAGGAGGCTGAGGCAGGAGAATGGCGCGAACCTGGGAGGCAGAGTTTGCAGTGAGCCGAGATTGTGCCACTGCACTCCAGCCTGGGCGACTGCGGGAGACTCCGCCTCAAAAAAAAAAAAAAATTTTTTTTGTTTTTTGTTTTTAGAGACAGGGACTCATTCTCTCACCCAGGCTGGAGTGCAATGGCCTGATCATAGCTCACTGTAACCTTGAACTCCTGGGCTCAAGTGACCTCAGCTAGTGTGAACATGGTTCACTGCAGCCTGTGCCTCCGGGGTTCAAGCGATTCTCGTGCTTCAGCTTCCTGAGTAGCTGGGATTACAGGGGGACACCACCATACTTGGCTTTTTTTTCTAGAGACAAGGTCTTGCTGTGTTGCCTAGGCTAATCTCGAACTCCGGGGCTCAAGTGATCCTGCCACTTCAGCCTCCCGAGTAGCTGGGACTATAGGCAGGAACCACGACACCTGGCTAACTTTTTGTATTATTTTAATAGAGATGGGGTCTTCTGGGCCAGGAAAAAAGTGGCCTCAGCCGCCTGAGTAAGCTAGGACTACAGGTGTGTGCCACTATGCCCAACTAATTTTAAAATTTTTTGTAGAGAAGAGGTCTTGCTATGTTGCCCAAGCTGGTCTCAAACTCCTGGCCTCAAGCAATCCACCTGCCTCTGTTTTGTTTTGTTTTTAAGAAACTGTCAGAATTGGAATTTTTAGATAAAAGAATATGATGATTTTATGATTATTATTACATATTATCAGACAATGTTCCAGAAAATGTACCAATTTATACTGTCACTGTATACTTCTCCCTGTAACCTTGTACATGTTGTATTTTATACTTTTCATAAATTTAATATGTATAAAATGGTGTCTTATAATTGTTTTCATCAGCACTTAAGTACTATTTTCAGTGAACATTTCACTATTTGTCTTTTCTGTGAATTTCCTGTCCATATCCCTTGCCATTTGACCAATCACCACACTGACTTTTCAACCATAACTGCCCGCAAAGATTTTAAATTAAATTATGATCCTATAGTATTTTCTTTGAACAGCACAGTGATTTTGGCAGGCAGTGGGGTGTGACATGCATGAAAGGGTTAAACTTCTCGATAGCCAGTTTCTCTGTATTTTTTCTTGAGCCCATGCAGATCCTCACAGTGGGCTCTTGGAATGTCAATATATTGGGACACCAAAAAAAAAAAAAAAAAAAAAAGGCTCAGGTTCAGGGGTTATAAATTAAAGATGTTCAACTTACCTTGTGGTCTTTGCCCACAAACTTGAAGACAGGGACCTGGAAGTGCTTTGCTAGGTGATCCCGGGACGTGTACTGCTTTACCGAGTCATCTGAAACGCAGCTGAAAGTAGGGCAGATAGCACATAAGACTTGATTGCTTCAACAGAGGTGGAAAAACAATCTAGCCCAACATTTTGGCCCAAGGAGAGCCAAAGGGGTGGAGGAGGCTGGACTGTACTCAAGCTTTTGGGAATGAAAGAAAATTAAATTTTCCCTGTGAAGTCCTCTTCAGACCTAGCCTTTTTCACTAATAGCGTCTGTCCCATTTATCATCCACTGTACTCACAAACTGGACACCAGGGCTTCCTGTTAAGGTGTTTAAATGTTG
The DNA here is from genome assembly GCF_001698545.2 of Rhinopithecus bieti. Classification (NCBI taxonomy): domain Eukaryota; kingdom Metazoa; phylum Chordata; class Mammalia; order Primates; family Cercopithecidae; genus Rhinopithecus; species Rhinopithecus bieti. The sequence goes on from NW_016816204.1 coordinate 1,564,314, forward strand.
GCAACAGCAACACCATTTATTTCAGATACCTTTTGCTAGTAAGGCTGTCTTTCCATTTGCAAAATATTGCAGGAATTCTGCCTCTATGTACCTTAGTATTGATTTGAGAAGGCTTTTATTTAACAAAATTTATTAACAATGTATTGGACACCGAATAGCAACTGACTACTGAACGGATACAAAAGTTATGGAACTGCAGTGCATGCATCAAAGTGACATAAATATCCAAGTTTCTTAGATAATAACTGGTTCTACTGGATAAAAGTCATGCACCTCCAAATTGTTTTTTCTTTTCCCAAATGTAATGTTAAATTGCAGTTTGATAGAGTTTTGGGGTTTTAATCTCAGGTCTACTGCTTAAAGTGAAACTCCTAGGTTCACCTCAGGGTTAGCTGGGGGAAAAGAAGCACTCCTGGCTGGGCGAGGTGGCTCACGCCTGTAACCCCAGCATTCTGGGAGGCTGAGGCAGGAGGGTTGCTTGAACTCAGGAGTTCGAGACCAGCCTGGCCAACATGGTGAAACCCCATCTCTATTAAAATAATACAAAAAGTTAGCCAGGTGTCGTGGTTCCTGCCTATAGTCCCAGCTACTCGGGAGGCTGAAGTGGCAGGATCACTTGAGCCCCGGAGTTCGAGATTAGCCTAGGCAACACAGCAAGACCTTGTCTCTAGAAAAAAAAGCCAAGTATGGTGGTGTCCCCCTGTAATCCCAGCTACTCAGGAAGCTGAAGCACGAGAATCGCTTGAACCCCGGAGGCACAGGCTGCAGTGAACCATGTTCGCACTAGCTGAGGCCAAAGTTTTGGATATTCATGAAACTTCTTATAGGCCAAGAATCACCCTCATATTATTTTTCCCATTCTAGATTCTAGAGGATTTTTTTTTTCTGGACATAGTTGCTTTTCAGTGGATACCTAATAGTTCCTGTCTTCTGGGCCAGGAAAAAAGTGGGGTCAGATATTAAAGCCGATTAAACTGGGTACTTGCTCCACATGCACAGACCACTTTTTTTTCTTTCGTTTTCTTCTTTTATTCGTTGTGTTTTGAGACAAGGTCTCACTGTTGCCCAGGGTGGAGTGCAGTGGCACAGTCACAGTTCACTGCAGCTTCTACCTCCTAAGCTCAAGCAGTTCTCCTGCCTCAGCCCCTCAGTGGGATTATAGGTGTGTGCCACCATGCCCGGCTAATTTTTCATTTTTTGTAGAGATGAGATCTCACTATGTTGCCCAGGCTGGTCTTGAACTCAAGACCACTCAAGCAATCCTTCCACCTCAGCCTCCCAAAGTGCTGAGATTACAGGTATGAGCCACGATCGTGCTCAGCCAGACTGCTTTCTAGTTCCTTGCTAACTGCTGTTTTGGTGCACTTAAAAATCCAACAAAATTATTTTAAAATAAGGCATCTTGACTAGTGTTATTACCAGCACCTCATTCCACTGAACTGAAAAGGATCTAAACATAATGTGGTTTCTGTTATTTCTTGTATTTATTTATTCATTTTTATTTTCCTGAGTTAAAATTCATTTATACCTTCTTCTGATTATATTCTATAGCAAATATCCATAGCATACCTAATCTATGCAAAACACCCTGCTGGCTGCTGCAGAGGGCATAAAGATGAATAATATGGTCTCTGATGTCAAGGAGTTTATAGTCCAGTATGTTAAGATAATAGTCAGCCTTGATATTAAAATAGTACTTTTAATCTAAGTGCTTGAGTGTTTTCAATTTATCTTTATCTCAAAATAACTGCTTTTTCTTTAAAAGAAAAAATGAAGCAGAAGGGGTTATTACAAGGTAACACATTGCAGAATGGAAACCAGGACAAATGTTGGCTCTTGATTTGGGGTTTGCTGTGACTAGCCAATGCCAGTTCTGAGCACCAAATTCATGTACTGAAAGAAAGTAACAACAGTATAATGGAATCAAAACTAATTCCTCATCAAAAACTTGTTCAATGCTTGACTTTGGAATTTAGTATGTTTCTTTTTCTGGTGATTAACTTTCTAGCTATATTTTGCTTAGGCTTGTGTTAAATCATTTTGTATTCTCAGAGCACACGCCAACAAAAATTAGAGGGAGATGAATCATATGTGTTCAATATCAGCAGAGAAGCAACTTGATTTAAATTTAAGCTGAGGACAATGAAAAATCAAAGAAACGAATAATCAAACAATTTATAAATATAAATAAAGTGAGTTATGTTTATTTTAGGTTTGTGGACTAGCCCCAAATTATGATTATTATAAAGACTCTTTCAATTATTTACTTGGCAAATATTTAATGACCCTTACTATATGCTAGGAATTAAGGAAGAAGAAAAGGAAGAAAGATTTTAGTTCAAATGGAGAAAGGTACCAGGAAAGGCTTCATGGAGGAAGTAAACTCTCCATGAATCTTGAAGAACCAGTAAGGATCAGACAGGAAGAAAAGGTGGGGAAGAAGATATCAGGCAGAGGAAACAGCATGTGCAAAGTCAGAAGGGTGTTCAGGAGTGACAGTTTGGGAATTGTGAGTAATTCCCTTTGGCAGGAGCAGAAACTGGAGGGGGCTGAGGTCAGACGGTAAGGGCCCATGAGCCACGCCAAGAGCTGGAGGATCTCGCACACATCATTCTTGTACAGCACCACAGACAGGATGATTTGCCTGCTTACAAAGTAGGGCCACACTGCTGTGGTTTTCACATTTTTGCCTATGCTTTTCTTCTTCTAGAGCATATATATTTTTTTCTCTTCTGTATGTGATAAGGACTGGCAAAATAAATAGTGTAGCTTCTTAGAATTGTCTGAAATAAAAGTAAATATGACTGGGCGTGGTGGCTCACGTTTGTAATCCCAGCACTTCGGGAGGCTGAGGTCAGGAGTTCGAGATCAGCCTGGCCAACACAGCAAAACCCCATCTCTACTAAAAGTACAACAATTAGTTGGGTGTGGCGGTACATGCCTGTGGTCCCAGCTACTTGGGAGACTGAGGCACGAGAATCGCTTGAACCTGGGAGACGGAGGTTGTAGGGGAGCCAAGATTGTGCCACTGCACTCCAACCTGAGCGACAGAGTGAGACTCTGTCTCAAAAAAGAAATAAAATAAAATAAAATAAAATAAAAGCAAATGGTCCTTCACCAAGAGTCTGAATAACACATACATAAATAACTTTCACAAGCTCTACTAAGTTTGTAGCTTACATGTTTTTCTCAGTGAGTTATGATTATATTCTTATTTTTTCAAAAACTAAATATAAGGGGCAGGGGCAAACTTAGGGTGAGAAAAATGTTTATTATCTTGATTATCATGATGGCTTCATGGGTATACACATCAGAACTTGTCAAACTACATGCTTTAAATATGTCTATTTATTGTATGTGAATAGTACTCCACTAAAGTTATTTTTTTTAAAAAAGTAAAAAGGAACAAAAATCTATCACTGCAAAAAAAGTAAATCTAGTCCCTGAAAAAATAAATACAAAATGTTGCTTCTTCTTTTCATGTTAAAGCATTTTAGAAATCACCTTAGCATGGCAAGAAATCCACGTATCTGCAGATGCCCTCTGCTGCTGGCCATCCAGAGTAGCTCAGGATGACAAACTTTCCACATTATGAAAATGAGCTTAAGTAGGCTACAAGAATCTGAGGCTGGAAGCACACCTTCTGAGAAGCAGACTTACTGACCAAAGCTAATAAAGAACCATTAAAAGGTTTTCAGCAGGGATGTGACAAGATCATATTTTCTGTTTGAATGGATCACCCAGGGGCTCTGTGGAGCTGAGATGTGAAAGGTGAGGTTTCGGAGGCTGTGTTAAGAGGCTGCTTTGCTGTCCAGGTGAAAGATAATGCAGATGGGAATTAAGACAATAGGAATGGAATAGAGAGGACAGGGTTGGGGCATCGCTATTTGTTAAAAAGCATCTCAGTTGATCCTATGTGCATCAAGGGATGAAATATCACTGTGCAAGAGATTGATAGCATCTGGTGAAGGTTGGCTGTGGTGAGAAACAGAAGAAGTAAAAGCAGCGTAGTAATGTCCAAGAGCCTGCAGGCCAGCCGGCAGAGGGCAAGCCCCCGAGGGCACTGAGCAGCTTGTACTGGACCGTTCTCCGTTTGGTTAAGCTGCAGTTCCTGACCCCACCTGAGACTGTGTACCACCTGACATGGAGAACAAGGAAGAAGCTCATGAGATGCTGCTATGAGTTTGGGTTTGAGTGTAATTTTCCTAGGAATGTAGGCAATGGCTGTGAAAAGGGCTAGGTCTCCATCGGTACCTCAGGACACCTACAGATCCCACCAAGGATCCTTAGGAAATACCATGGAACTCTCTTGTATAAAACAAGTGCAGGGGCCGAGCATGGTGTCTCACACTGTAATCCCAGCACTTTGGGAGGCCAAGAGAGGAGGATCACTTGGGCCCAGGTGTTCAGGACCAGCCTGGGCAACAAAGTGAGACCTTGTCTCCAGATAAAAAAAGAATTAGCTGGGCATGGTCATGCGCATGTGGTCCTGGCTACTTAGGAGGCTGAGACGGAAAGATCACTTGAGCCTGAGGATCGAGGCTGCAGTGTTTGCACCACTGCACTCCAGCCTGGGTGACAGAGCAAAACCTTGCACTGCCCTCCACCCCCAAAAAAACCACCCACAAAACCAAACTGCTATAACTATATCTTTCTTCTAAAATCTACCAACTATTTCTTCTCTGTCCTTGACTACCAAACTTCCTAAAAGAGGAATTTATGTTTGCTGCCTTCTTGTCCGCTATACCCTCAGCCACATGAATGGGATCTCAGCCCCCACCTTCACATGCGCTCTGTCATCTCCGAGCAGGTTACTCAGTCCTACTGTTTCATCTCTAAATTGGGTGATTGCCTGTCCTTCAGTTCTAGTCCTGACCATGTTCCTGAGTCTAACTGATCACGCATTTCTGCTGAATACGCACTGAATTTCTCTTTCTAGGCATCCTGCAGGTATCTAAAAAATTAAATTATTCAATATATCATTTTGAATGAACAAATTCAGTATTTTTACCTCAAATCTGCTTTTCTATATACATCTTTTCATCTTGGTTAATGGCATCTGGTCAGTCACCTGGGTTAGACCCCTTGGAGCCTTTTTTTTTTTTTTTTTTTTAAGATTTTAGGAGTTTCGCTCTTGTCCCCCAGGCTGGAGTGCAGTGGTGTGATCTTGGCTCACTGCAACCTCCACCTCCCGGGTTCAAGTGATTCTCCTGCCTCAGCCTCTTGAGTGCTAATTTTTGTATTTTGAGTAGAGACGGGGTTTCACCATGTTGGCCAGGCTGGTCTTGAATTCGTGACCTCAGGTGATCCAATCGCCTTGGCTCCCAAAGTGCTGGGATTACAGGCATGAGCCACTGCGCCCGGCCTAGGAGCCAGTTTTGACTCTCCTTTTCTTCACTAGTTTTACCTCCAAAATGTCAATAAGTGGTTCCTGAACTAATAAAGAGCTGACAGTTGTGCCATGCAGTTTTAGTAAATGACTGGGTGTGCTGTGAACTTAGAGGCTGGATGTGAACGAGGGGTGATGAGACCATTCCCGCAGCAGCATTACCCATCCCGGATGAGGTAGTATTTCAGGACCTCGTCGATCTTGGAGGTGGGGGTGGCGAAGCAGCTCTCCACCAAGCTTTCCAAGCCGCTCACGTGCACCAGGGGCTCAATGCCAAAGTAGAGGGAGTCACGAAGCTTGAGGGTAGGCAGAGCTTCCCGGTAAGGTTCCTCAAACTCATTGTCCTTGAAGATCTCCAGAGTGAATGGGAAGATCCCATGATTTCGGCTCATGATTTCCAGTGGGGAGTTTCTAAGGTTGGGAACGTATCCTTCAGAAATGGTGTATAGGCATGGAAACTCGCAGGTCACTGGGATCAGCAGCTTGCTGGTTCGGATGATGAAGTCCCCACTGCTCCCCGGGGTCTGCTTGGGTAGACCTGTCACGAGGTTGCTGGCCACAATCTTGTCATTCACCACCTGAGCCAGGCCAGGGTGAGGAGAGGAAAGAGATTGTCTGTTTATTTCTACAGAGTTTTTTTTATCTTCCCCTCTCACCTTAACATTCTACCAGCGTCTACCTACCTCAAAACACATTAGAGATTTGGTTGCCTAAGGCTGAGTTTTGTTTTGTTTTGTTTTTTCCCACTGCCCTCCTCTTGTTATCAAGCCATCCTGACTGTTAAGAGTCTTAGCTCTACCAAAACACAGCCAGACTGCTTCTTTAAGTGGGACCCTGATCTGCTCCTTATCTCTGGGGGGGACCTCCCAACTGGGGCCTCCTACCGGCTCTGCCCATATTCTCCAGCAGACAGAGTTTTGATTTCTACCTGCGATGGAGTGCCAAGGGGGAGGGGTAGGCTGTTTGGACAACTGTTTGGACAACTCAGCCATTTTAGCCTGCAGGGAGTCCAAACTGTCTAGAAGTGGAAGCAGTGCCCCAGGATGGCATAGCTGCTCTAGGAAAGCATGGTCACACGGCTTCTTTAAGTGGGTCCTCAATCCTGTTCCTCCTGGCTGGGTGAGATCTCCCAAATGGGGTATCCAGCCACCTCCTATAGGTGTGCTTAGGTCAGCAACAGGTCTGTACCCACTGGGATGGAGCTCCCAGAGGAAGGGGCAGGCCACCATCTTTGCTGTTTCAGCAACTTAGCTGTTTCAGCCTCCAGGCTTTGGAGAGCTCAACCTGACTGGGGGGTGATGGAAATGGTACCTCAGCACACTTCAGTTGCTCTATGAAAGCAGGGCTAGACTGCTTCTTTAAGCAGGTCCCCGATCCTTTTCTTCCTGGCTGAGTGAGACCTCCCAACCGGGGTTTCCAACCATCATCTACAGGTATGTTAAGACTGGCAACAGGTCTGTACTGTGCAGGGATGGAGCTCCCAGAGGAAGGGGCAGGCTGCTATCTTTGCTGTTTCACAGTCTTCACTGGTGATACCTCCAAGTACTGGAAAATCTGAGGTGACTAGGGACTGGAGCAGATGCCCAGCTAACCACAGCAACCCTACAGAAAGGTGGCCAGACTGTTAAAAGGGGGGAAAAAAGGCCAAATCAGTACACCTGTAATCCCAGCACTTTGGGGGTCCCAGTCAGGTGGATCACCTGAAGTCAAGAGTTTGAGACCAGTAGCCAACATGGTGAAACCCCATCTCTACTAAAAATACCCGAAAATTAGCCAAGTGTCATGGCATGGGCCTGTAATTCCAGCTACTCAAGAGGCTGAGGCAGGAGAACACTTGAATGCAGGAGGCAAAGGTTGCAGTGAGCCGAGATTGCACCACTGCATTCCAGCCTGGGTGACAAGAGTGAGGGTCCATTTCAAAAAAAAAAAAAAAAAAAAAAGTGGGAGAACAAAAACCCCCAAACTCCATCCAAAGATCAGCAACATCAAAGACTGAAGGTAGATAAGCCCTCAAAGATGAGAAAGAATCAGTGCAAGAACACAGGGAAAATTCAAAAAGCTAGAGTGCCCTCTCTCCTCCAAATGACCACAGCACCACTCCAGCAAGGGTTTGGAATGGGGCTGCAGCTGACATGGCTGAAATAATAGAAGTGGACCTCAGAATGTGGATAAAAACAAACTTCGCTGAGCTAAAGGAGTATGTTCTAACTTAATGCAAGGAAGCTAAAAATCATGATGAAACATTGTAGGAACTGACAAAGAAAATAGCCAAGATAGGCCAGGCGCGGTGTCTCACGCCTGTAATCCCAGCACTTTGGGAGGCCGAGGCAGGTGGATCACAGGGTCAGGAGATTGAGACCATCCTGACTAACACGGTGAAACCCCATCTCTACTAAAAATTCAAAAATTAGCTGGGCATGGTGGTGTGTGCCTATAGTCGTCCCAGCTGCTGGGGAGGCTGAGGCAGGAGAATGGTATGAACCTGGGAGGCGGAGCTTGCAGTGAGCCGAGATTGTGCCACTGCACTCCAGCCTGGGTGACAGAGTGAGACTCCATCTCA